>NC_088398.1:64743670-64958670 GCF_034236695.1 Oncorhynchus nerka | reverse complement strand
AACATTACACTCACAAAAGTTCCAAACGAATAAAGACATTTCAAATGTCATTATTTCTATACAGTGTTGTAATGACATGCAAATAGTATTGGTATTTGTTATAGTATTGGTATTTGGTATTTGTTCTTCACTGATTGCCCTTTTCTCGTGGCAACAGGTCACAAATCTTGCGGGTCTGTGTAATCTGAGCGAAATATGTGTCTCTAATATGGTCATATATTTGGCTGGAGGTTAGGAAGAGCAGCTCAGTTTCCACCTCATTTTGTGGACAGCGTGCACATAGCCTATCTTCTCTTGAGAGCCAGGTCTGCCTTCGGCGGCCTTTCTCAGTAGATTTTTTTTCTTAGCAGTTTTTGTAAATTCTTTCCAGTGTGTCTTGTAATTATCTTTCTGTTTTCTCATGATTTGCTTGGGTCTAATTGTGTTGCTGTCCTGTGGCTCTGTGGGGTCTGTTTGTGTTAATGAACAGAGCCCAAGGACCAGCTTGCTTTGGGGACTCTTTTCCAGGTTAATTTCTCTGTAGATGATGGCTTTGTTATGGAAGGTTTGGGAATCACTTCCTTTTAGGTGGTTGTAGAATTTAACGTCTCTTTTCTGGATTTTGATGATTAGTGGGTATCGGCCTAATTCTGCTCTGCATGCATTATTTGGTGTTTTACGTTGTACAATGAAGATATCTTTGCAGAATTCTGCATGCAGCTTCTCAATTTGTTGTTTGTCCCATTTTGTGAATTTTTGGTTGGTGAGCAGACCCCAGACCTCACAACCATTAAGGGCAATGGGTTCTATAACATTAAGGGCAATGGGTTCTATAACTGATTCAATTATTGTTAGCCATATCCTAATTGGTATGTCAAATTTATGTTCCTTTTGATGGCATCTCTCAGCTCGTTCAAAGCTTTGTGTAAGTTACCTGTGGCGCTGATGTTTTGGCCAAGGTATGTATCGTTTTTTGTGTGCTCTATGGCAACGGTGTCTAGATGGAATTTGTATTTGTGGTCCTGGCGACTGGACCTTTTTTGGAATACCATTATTTTTTTCTCACTGAGGTTTACTGTCAGGGCCCAGGTCTGACAGAATATGTGTAGAAGATCTAGGTGCTGCTGTAGGCCCTCCTTGGTTGGCGACAGAAGCACCAGATCATCAGCAAACAGTAGACATTTGACTTCAGATTCTAGGAGGGTGAGGCTGGGTGCTGCAGACAGTTCTTGTGTCCTTGCCAATTCGTTGATATATATGTTGAAGAGGGTGGGGCTTAAGATGCATCCCTGTCTCACCCCCCAGCCCTACGGAAAGAAATGTGTATGTTTTTTGCCAATTTTAACAGTACACCTGTTGTTTTTGTACATGTGTACATGGAATGTGACATGTTTTTCCCCCAACACCACGTAATTTTGTATAGCAGACCCTCATGCCATATTGAGTCGAAAGCTTTTTTGAAATCAACAAAGCATGAGAAGACTTTGCCTTAGGCCCTCCTTGTTTGTTTGTCAATTAGGATGTGTGGGGTGAATACATGGTCTGTTGTACGGTAATTTGGTAAAAAGCCAATTTGATATTTGCTCAGTACATTGTTTTCTCTGAGGAACTGTACGAGTCTGCTGTTAATGATAATGCAGAGTATTTTCCCAAGGTTACTGTTGACGCATATCCCCCAGTAGTTATTGGGGTCAAATTTGTCTCCACTTTTGTGGATTGGGGTGATCAGTCCTTGGCTCCAAATATTGGGGACGATGCCAGAGCTGAGGATGATGTTAAAGAGTTTCAGTATAGCCAATTGGAAATTTGTGCTCTGTATATTTTGTCATTAATTTAGGATACCATCAACCCCACAGGCCTTTTTGGGTTGGACGGTTTGTATTTTGTCCTGTAGTTCATTCAATGTAATTGGAGAATCCAGTGGGTTCTGGTAGTCTTTAATACTTGATTCTAAGATTTGTATTTGATCATGTATATATTTTTTTGTTTGTTCTTTGTTATAGAGCCAAACGATTGGAGAAGTGGCTTATCCATACTTCATCTTTTTGGAAAGATAACTGTTCGTGTTGTTGTTTGTTTAGTTTTCCAATTTCCCCAGAAGTGGTGAGACTATATGGATTCTTCATTTACATTGAACTGATTTCTGACGTACTGTTCCTTCTTTTTCCATAGCGTATTTCTGTATTGTTTTAGTGATTCACCATAGTGAAGGTGTAGGCTCAGGTTTTCTGGGTCTCTGTGCTTTTGGTTGGATACGTTTCTCAATTTATTTCTTAGGTTTTTGCATTCTTCATCAAACCATCTGTTAATTTTCTTAGGATGTCTGCTTGATTTTTTTTTAGATTTGATAGATATTTTTGGTATTAGCTGAGGGAATCTGAGAGGTCAAACATACTGTTTAGGTTTTCTACTGCCAAGTTTACACCTTCGTCATTACCTTTTGTCCAGGAAATGATCTAGAAGGAATTGAATTTGTTGTTGCCTATTTGTATTCATTTTTTGGGGGGGGTGGGGGGGTAGAGTTCTGCACTATTTTCCCTCCATCTATAGCATTTCTTAATATTAATTAGTTCCTTTGGCTTTGATGCCTCATGATTGAGCATAGCTCTGTTCAAGTAGAGTGTGATTTTGCTGTGATCTGATAGGGGTGTCAGTGGACTGACTGTTAACGCTCTAAGAGACTCTGGGTTGAGGTCAGTGATAAAGTAGTCTACAGTACTACTGCCAAGAGATGAGCTATAGGTGTACCTACCATAGGAGCCCCCTCGAAGCCTACCATTGTTAAACTGGCGCCGGAAAGAATTGACAACAGTTTTACGGGCACCTAACCAATTGTGCTATTATGTGTTTTTTTCTCCAAATTATTTGTAACTTATTTTTAACATAATGTTTCTGCCACCGTATCTTATCGCAAAAAAAGAGCTTCTGGATATCAGGACAGCGATCACTCACCTCTGATTAGACAAAGATTTTTTCTTCAACTGCGAACACCCAACAAGGCCGACATCCCCGTTATTGGCAAGAGAAAGAGACTCAGGTCATGAAGACACAGAGCGGGGTGCCTCGTAAGAATCCGGAGAAGGCGAGTGGGAAAGCAGCCGTTACCCTCAATATTACTCGCCAACGTACAATCATTGGACAATACATTAGATGAGGTAGGCTCACGAATATCCTACCAACAGGACATCAAAAACTGTAACATCTTATGTTTCACGGAATTGTGGCTGAATGATGACTTGGATATTCAGCTAGCAGGATATACGCTGCACTGGTAAGAACAGGGAGAGCGGTCTGTGCATATTTGTAAACAACAGCTGGTGCACGAAATCTAAGGAAGTCTCTAGATTTTGCTCACTTGAAGTAGAGTATCTTATGATAAACTGTAGACCACACTATTTGCCAAGAGAGTTTTCATCTATACTGTTCGTGGCTGTTTATTTACCACCACAGACAGACGCTGGCACTAAGACCGCACTCAGTCAGCTGTATAAGGAAATAAGAAAACAGGAAACCTCTCACCCAGAGGCAGCGCTCCTAGTGGCCGGTTGACTTTAATGCAGGGAAACTTAAATCAGTTTTACCTCATTTCTATCAACATGTTAAATGCACAACCAGAGGGAAAAAATTCTAGATCACCTGTACTCCACACACAGAGAAGCATACAAAGCTCTCCCTCGCCCTCCATTTGGTAAATCTGACCACAATTCTATCCTCTTAATTCCCGCTTACAAGCATGATTTTAAGCAGGAAGCACCAGTGACTCTGTCTATAAAAGGTCAGATGAAGCAGATGCTAAACTAGAAGAAGATATTAAACTAGAGGACTGTTTTGCTATCACAGACTGTAAAATGTTCCAGAATTCTTTCCGATTGCATTGAGGAATACACCCCATCAGTCACTGGCTTTATCAATAAGTGCATCGAGGACAATGTCCCCACAGTGACTGTATGTACATACTCCAACCAGAAGCCATGGATTGCAGGCAATATTTGCACTGAGCTAAAGGGTAGAGCTGCTGCTTTCAAGGTGTGTGACTCTAACCCGGAAGCATATAATAAATCCTGCTATGCCCTCCGACGAACTATCAAACAGGCAAAGCGCCAATACAGGGCTAAGATTGAATCATACTACACCGGCACCGATGCTCGTCTTATGTGGCAGGGCTTGCAAACTATTACAGACTACAAAGGGAAGCACAGCCACGAGCTGCCCAGTGACACGAGCCTACAAGACGAGCTAAATCACTTCTATGCTCGCTTCGAGGCAAGCAACACTGAGGCATGTATGAGAGCATCAGCTGTTCCGGACGACTGTGTGATCCCGTTCTCTGTTGCCGACGTGAGTAATACCTTAAAACAGGTCAACATTCACAAGGCCACAGGGCCAGACGAATTACCAGGACGTGTGCTCCGGGCATGTGCTGACCAACTGGCAGGTGTCTTCACTGACATTTTCAACATGTCCCTGATTGAGGCTGTAATACCAACATGTTTCAAGAAGACCACCATAGTCCCTGTGCCTAAGAACACTAAGGCAGCCTGCCTAATGACTGCAGACCAGTCGCACTCACGTCAATGGCCATGAAGTGCTTTGAAAGGCTGGTAATGGCTCACATCAACACCATTATCCCAGAAACCCTAGACCCACCTCAATTTGCATACCGCCTAAACAGATCCACAGATGATGCAATCTCTATTGCACTCTACACTGCCCTTTCCCACCTGGACAAAAGGAACACATACGTGAGAATGCTATTCATTGAATACAGCGCAGCATTCAACACCATAGTACCCTCTAAGCTCATCACTAAGCTAAGGATCCTGGGACTAAACACCTCCCTCTGCAACTGGATCCTGGACTTCCTGATGGGCCGCCCCCAGGTGGTGAGGGTAGGTAGCAACACATCTGCCACGCTGATCCTCAACACTGAAGCCCCTCAGGGGTGTCTGCTCAGTCCTCTACTGTACTCCCTGTTCACCCACGACTGTGTGGCCAGGTATGACTCCAACATCATCATTAAGTTTGCAGACTGTTGTTCACCTAATACCTATTTCTTACTTAAATTTCACTGTTGGTTAGGTAAGTAATCACTTCACTGTAACCTGTTGTATTTGGCGCATGTGACAAATAAACTTTGATTTGACTATGTAATAAAAATAGGTTGTCGAGGGTGAAACAGGTCAGCACCTCAGGAGTAAATGTCAGTTGGCTTTTCATAGCCGATCATTCAGAGTATCTCTACCACTCCTGCTGTCTCTAGAGAGTTGAAAACAGCAGGTCTGGGAGAGGTAGCACGTTCGGTGAACAGGTCAGGGTTCCATAGCCGCAGGCAGAACAGTTGTAACTGGAGCAGCAGCATGTTCAGGTGGACTGGGGACAGCAAGGAGTCATCGGGCAAGGTAGTCCTGAGGCATGGTTCTAGGGCTCAGGTCGAGAGAGAGAGAGAGAGAGAGAGAGAGAGAGAGAGAGAGAGAGAGGTAGAGGTAGAGAGGTAGAGAGGTAGAGCGGTAGAGCGGTAGAGAGAGAGAGAGATAGAGGTAGAGTAGAGAGAGAGAGGTAGAGGTGGAGAGAGAGAGGGAGAGAGAGAGAGAGAGAGAGAGAGGTAGAGAGAGAGGTAGAGAGAGAGAGATAGAGAGAGAGAGAGAGAGAGAGAGAGGTAGAGAGAGAGAGGTAGAGAGGTAGAGGTAGAGAGAGAGGTAGAGAGAGAGAGGTAGAGAGGTAGAGGTAGAGAGAGAGGTAGAGAGGTAGAGGTAGAGAGGTAGAGGTAGAGAGGTAGAGGTAGAGAGGAGAGAGAGAGAGAGAGAGAGAGAGAGAGAGAGAGAGAGAGAGAGAGAGACCAAAAAGGCAGGATATAACCCCACCCACTTTGCCAAAGCACAGCCCCCACACCACTAGATGGATACATTCAACAACCAACTTACCATCCTGAGACAAGGCCGAGTATAACCCACAAAGATCTTCGCAATGGCACAACCCAATTGGGGGTGCCATCCCAGACAGGAAGATCACGTCAGTGACTCAACCCACTCAAGTGATGCACCCTTCCTAGGGACGGCATGGAAGAGCACCAGTAAGCCAGTGACTCAGCCCCTGTAATAGGGTTAGAGGCAGAGAATCCCAGTGGAGAGAGGGGAACCGGCCAGGCAGAGACAGCAAGGGCGGTTCGTTGCTCCAGTGCCTTTCTGTTCACCTTCACACTCCTGGGCCAGACTACACTCAATGATAGGACCGACTGAAGAGATGAGTCTTCAATAAAGATTTAAAGGTTGAGACCGAGTCTGCATCACTCACATAGGTAGACAGACCATTCCATAAAAATGTTGCTTTATAGGAGAAAGCCCTGCCTTCAGCTGTTTGTTTAGAAATTCTAGGGACAGTTAGGAGGCCTGCGTCTTGTGACCATAGCGTACGTGTAGGTATGTACGGCAGGACCAAATCAGAAAGATAGGTAGGAGCAAGCCCATGTAATGCTTTGTAGGTTAGCAGTAAAACCTTGAAATCAGCCCTTGCCTTAACAGGAAGCCAGTGTAGAGAGGCTAGCACTGGAGTAATATGATAAATTATTTTGGTTCTAGTCAAGATTCTAGCAGCCATTTTAGCACTAACTGAAGTTTATTTAGTGCTTTGTCCGGGTAGGCGGAAAGTAGAGCCTTGCAGTAGTCTAACCTAGAAGTGACAAAAGCATCGATTAATTTGGGCAGAAAGTTTCTGATATTTACAATGTTACTTAGATGAAAAAAGCTGTCCTTGAAACAGTCTTGAAACAGTCAGGAGGCCTGTAAACAGTAGCTATAAAAAGTGATTGAGTAGTCTGCATAGATTTCATGACTAGAAGTTCAGAAGACGAAAACTTATTTTATTTTGTAAATTGAAATTTGCTTTCATAAATGTTAGTAACACCTCCACCTTTGTGGGATGCGCAGGGAATATGGTCAGGAGGTGAGGCCTCATTTAACACAGTAAATTCATCAGGCTGTTTCAGTCAGGCCAATCACATCAACATTATGATCAGTGATTAGTTCATTGACTATAACTGCCATGGAAGTGAGGGATCTTACATTAAGTAGCCCTATTTTGAGATGTGAGGTATCAAGATCAATTTCAATAATGGCAGGAATAGAGGTCTTTATTCCAGTGAGATTACTAAGGCGAACACCGCCATGTTTAGTTTTGCCCATCCTAGGTCGAGGCACAGACACGGTCTCAATGGGGATAGCTGAGCTGACTACACTGACTGTGCTAGTGGCAGACTCCACTAAGCTGGCAGGCTGTTAGGGTGCAGGCCAGGCAGCAGGCAGGCTATCTCATTGTGGAGCTAGGGGAGTTAGAGCCCTGTCTATGTTCGTAGATAAGATGAGAGCACCCCTCCAGCTAGGATGGAGTCCATCACTCCTCAACAGGCCATGCTTGGTCCTGTTCGTGGGTGAGTCCCAGAAAGAGGGCCAATTATCTACAAAATCTATATTTTTGGAGGGGCAGAAAACAGTTTTCAACCAGCGAGAGAGACTGCTGTAGAGCTCATCACTCCCCATAACTGGGAGGGGGCCAGAGACAATTACTTGATGCAGAATAGCTGATTTACTCGCTGCAGCTATGTTGCGCTTGGTGATCTCTGACTGTTTCATCCTAACATCGTTGGTGCCGATGTGGATAACAATATCCCTATACTCTCTACACTCGCCAGTTTTAGCGTTAGCCAGCAACATCTTCAGATTAGTCTTAACATCGGTAGCCCTGCCCTCTGGTTAACAGTGTATGATCGCTGGATGATTCGTTTTTAAGTCTAATACTGCGGGGAATGGAGTCGCCAATGACTAGGGTTTTCAATTTGTCAAAGCTAATGGTGGGAGGCTTCGGTGTCTCAGACCCCGTAACGGGAGGAGTAGAGACCAGAGAAGGCTTGGCCTCTGACTCCGACCCAGCTGCTTAATGGGGAAAACCGGTTGAAAGTTTCTGTCGGCTGAATGAGCGACACCGGTTGAGCGTTCCTACAGCATTACCTTCCAGAAACCGTGCGGGGACTGTGCGAGAGAATTTGTACTACTGTCTGTACTTACTGGTGGCACAGACGCTGTTTCATCCTTTCCTACACTGAAATTACCCTTGCCTAACGATTGCGTCTGAAGCTGGGCTGCAATTAGAAGGCATCATGTTAATGTTTCTACTTAGCTTCGGCTGGTGGAGGTCCTGACGAACCACGTCCAGATAAAGCGTCCGGAGTGAAAAAGTTGAATGAAAAAAAGCGCGAGAAAAAGAAAAAATATAAACCGTAAAGTTGTCAGGTAGCAAAGTAAGGTTTGCAGCAAAATGCTGGTTATGTTGGTTATGTTGTCGTAGTTGTGTCTAGGGAGGTGTCACGCCCTGACATTGGAGATCCTTTTTATGTCTCTATTTTGGTTTGGTCAGGGAGTGAGTTGGGGTGGGCATTTCTATGTGTTGTGTTTCTATGATTTTCTCTCTATGTTTTGACCTGGTATGGTTCTCAATCAGGGACAGCTGTCTATCGTTGTCTCTGATTGGGAACCATACTTAAGTGCCTTTTTTTCCCACCTGTCTTGGTGGGAAGTTGACTTTCTTTATGGCACTTTGCTTTTGAGCGTCACGGTTATTTTATTGTTTTGTCGGCATCATTAAAAGATCATGTACTCTCACCACCCTGCACCTTGGTCCTCTCCTTCAAACAGCCGTGACAGGGGGCATATGGGGGAGGGAATGCTGTCACCTCCAGGTAGGTGTTTGTCCCCCTGTGTGCTGAGAGTGTAGGCTTCTTGTCCAGTTCTCGCATTTAGGTCGCCACAGACTAGTACATGTCCCTGAGCCTGGACACCCCGGTAGCGTGGAGAAGCTATCATAATTAAAGTATGGGAATTCTTTGGGAGGATATAGGTAGCACCCATGAGGACATTTTTCTATGTTGAGATAATGTCCTTATTTTCTAGCCAGATGTAAAAATGTTCCTGTTTTGACTAATTTAATTGAGTGGGTTAGGTCTGCTCTATACCAATTTAGCATACCCCCTGAGTCTCTTCCCTGTTTCACATCTGGTAGTTTGGTGGATGGGACTACCAGCTCTCTGTAACCTAGAGGGCAACCAGTGGGTCTGTCTCCTTTATACCATATTTGTTGTAGGATGACAATGTATGTAATTCCAATTTATTTGCTGAAGTCTGGGTTCCTGGTCTTAGGCCAAAGGCAGATGACCTCAGACCTTGTATATTCTAGGATGAGATATTAAAACCTTTGTGTTCCATAGTGTCTAGTGTTGTTTTTGTGTGGTTCATGCCCTCTCTGTCTCGCTCTCTCTCCCTGTTTAGCTCTGTCTGTGTGCCAGTATCTCTCTCTCCCTGTTTCTCTCTACATGTCTGTATGTCTGTCTCTCTCTATCCCTGTTTCTCTTTCTGTTTTTCTGTCTCTCTCTCTCTCGATGCATATCACAACATAGTATAATACCACAAAACACTACGTTGTCCTTCATATCTTCTTTCTGTGAGTAATGGGTGCACGGTGGTATTACTGTATTTACAATTCAACATAAGTTAATCACTTTTTTTTATATACAAGCCCAGAGGGAGGAACAGAGAAGAGGGAGGATGGATGAATGGGAGTGTTAGCTTTCCTATCCCTCACTAGGAGCTCCATGCACACAGGGATCGACTCCAGATGGGGGTTGGGTTGCCACATCCTGGAAGTAATGCTCCCATAGCGCTGCGTTGGCACACAGTGTGGACCATCAGAGGGTAAAAGCGTGACTGGGAACTAAATGGGATGGAGAACTAGCCAGAGGTAACTTCCCATCGCATGATGTTACCCTGGACTAGAATGTTCTGAAAACGGTGTTATTAGTACAGGTTTGGGTCCAGCTGTAAGATCCGTCCCCATAGCTGGCTGTATCCCAGCTGTATGATTCATCCCCATAGCTGGGTGTATACCAGATGTATGATCCATCCCTGTAGCTGGCTGTATCCCAGCTGTATGATCCATCCCTGTAGCTGGCTGTATCCCAGCTGTATGATCCATCCCCGTAGCTGGGTGTATCCCAGCTGTATGATCCATCCCTGTAGCTGGCTGTATCCCAGCTGTATGATCCATCCCTGTAGCTGGCTGTATCCCAGCTGTATGATCCATCCCCGTAGCTGGCTGTATCCCAGCTGTATGATCCATCCCCGTAGCTGGCTGTATCCCAGCTGTATGATCCATCCCTGTAGCTGGCTGTATCCCAGCTGTATAATCCATCCCTGTAGCTGGCTGTATCCCAGCTGTATGATCCATCCCCGTAGCTGGGTGTATCCCAGCTGTATGATCCATCCCTGTAGCTGGCTGTATCCCAGCTGTATGATCCATCCCTGTAGCTGGGTGTATCCCAGCTGTATGATCCATCCCTGTAGCTGGCTGTATCCCAGCTGTATGATCCATCCCTGTAGCTGGCTGTATCCCAGCTGTATGATCCATCCCCGTAGCTGGCTGTATCCCAGCTGTATGATCCATCCCAGTAGCTGGCTGTATCCCAGCTGTATGATCCATCCCTGTAGCTGGCTGTATCCCAGCTGTATGATCCATCCCCGTAGCTGGCTGTATCCCAGCTGTATGATCCATCCCAGTAGCTGGCTGTATCCCAGCTGTATGATCCATCCCCGTAGCTGGCTGTATCCCAGCTGTATGATCCATCCCTGTAGCTGGCTGTATCCCAGCTGTATGATCCATCCCCGTAGCTGTGTGTATCCCAGCTGTATGAACCATCCCCGTAGCTGGGTGTATGCCAGCTGTATGATCCATCCCCGTAGCTGTGTGTATCCCAGCTGTATGATCCATCCCTGTAGATGGGTGTATCCCAGCTGTATGATCCATACCTGTAGCTGGCTGTATCTCAGCTGTATGATCCATCCCTGTAGCTGGCTGTATCCCAGCTGTATGATCCATCCCTGTAGCTGGCTGTATCCCAGCTGTATGATCCATCCCCGTAGCTGGGTGTATCCCAGCTGTATGATCCATCCCTGTAGCTGGCTGTATCCCAGCTGTATGATCCATCCCTGTAGCTGGCTGTATCCCAGCTGTATGATCCATCCCTGTAGCTGGCTGTACCCCAGCTGTATGATCCATCCACGTCGCTGGGTGTATCCCAGCTGTATGATCCATCCCCGTAGCTGGCTGTATCCCAGCTGTATGATCCATCCCCGTAGCTGGCTGTATCCCAGCTGTATGATCCATCCCCGTAGCTGGGTGTATCCCAGCTGTATGCTCCATCCCCGTAGCTGGCTGTATCCCAGCTGTATGATCCATCCCCGTAGCTGGCTGTATCCCAGCTGTATGATCCATCCCCGTAGCTGGCTGTATCCCAGCTGTATGATCCATCCCCGTAGCTGTGTGTATCCCAGCTGTATGAACCATCCCCGTAGCTGGGTGTATGCCAGCTGTATGATCCATCCCCGTAGCTGTGTGTATCCCAGCTGTATGATCCATCCCTGTAGATGGGTGTATCCCAGCTGTATGATCCATCCCTGTAGCTGGCTGTATCTCAGCTGTATGATCCATCCCTGTAGCTGGCTGTATCCCAGCTGTAAGATCCATCCCTGTAGCTGGCTGTATCCCAGCTGTATGATCCATCCCCGTAGCTGTGTGTATCCCAGCTGTATGATCCATCCCTGTAGATGGGTGTATCCCAGCTGTATGATCCATCCCTGTAGCTGGCTGTATCTCAGCTGTATGATCCATCCCTGTAGCTGGCTGTATCCCAGCTGTATGATCCATCCCCGTAGCTGGGTGTATCCCAGCTGTATGATCCATCCCTGTAGCTGGCTGTATCCCAGCTGTATGATCCATCCCTGTAGCTGGCTGTATCCCAGCTGTATGATCCATCCCTGTAGCTGGCTGTACCCCAGCTGTATGATCCATCCCGTCGCTGGGTGTATCCCAGCTGTATGATCCATCCCGTAGCTGGCTGTATCCCAGCTGTATGATCCATCCCCGTAGCTGGCTGTATCCCAGCTGTATGATCCATCCCCGTAGCTGGGTGTATCCCAGCTGTATGCTCCATCCCCGTAGCTGGCTGTATCCCAGCTGTATGATCCATCCCCGTAGCTGGCTGTATCCCAGCTGTATGATCCATCCCCGTAGCTGGCTGTATCCCAGCTGTATGATCCATCCCCGTAGCTGGCTGTATCCCAGCTGTATGATCCATCCCCGTAGCTGGGTGTATCCCAGCTGTATGATCCATCCCTGTAGCTGGCTGTATCCCAGCTGATCCATCCCTGTAGCTGGGTGTATCCCAGCTGATGATCCATCCCTGTAGCTGGCTGTATCCCAGCTGTATGATCCCATCCCTGTAGCTGGCTGTATCCCAGCTGTATGATCCATCCCCGTAGCTGGCTGTATCCCAGCTGTATGATCCATCCCAGTAGCTGGCTGTATCCCAGCTGTATGATCCATCCCTGTAGCTGGCTGTATCCCAGCTGTATGATCCATCCCCGTAGCTGGCTGTATCCCAGCTGTATGATCCATCCCAGTAGCTGGCTGTATCCCAGCTGTATGATCCATCCCGTAGCTGGCTGTATCCCAGCTGTATGATCCATCCCTGTAGCTGGCTGTATCCCAGCTGTATGATCCATCCCCGTAGCTGTGTGTATCCCAGCTGTATGAACCATCCCCGTAGCTGGGTGTATGCCAGCTGTATGATCCATCCCCGTAGCTGTGTGTATCCCAGCTGTATGATCCATCCCTGTAGATGGGTGTATCCCAGCTGTATGATCCATACCTGTAGCTGGCTGTATCTCAGCTGTATGATCCATCCCTGTAGCTGGCTGTATCCCAGCTGTATGATCCATCCCTGTAGCTGGCTGTATCCCAGCTGTATGATCCATCCCCGTAGCTGGGTGTATCCCAGCTGTATGATCCATCCCTGTAGCTGGCTGTATCCCAGCTGTATGATCCATCCCTGTAGCTGGCTGTATCCCAGCTGTATGATCCATCCCTGTAGCTGGCTGTACCCCAGCTGTATGATCCATCCACGTCGCTGGGTGTATCCCAGCTGTATGATCCATCCCCGTAGCTGGCTGTATCCCAGCTGTATGATCCATCCCCGTAGCTGGCTGTATCCCAGCTGTATGATCCATCCCCGTAGCTGGGTGTATCCCAGCTGTATGCTCCATCCCCGTAGCTGGCTGTATCCCAGCTGTATGATCCATCCCCGTAGCTGGCTGTATCCCAGCTGTATGATCCATCCCGTAGCTGGCTGTATCCCAGCTGTATGATCCATCCCAGCTGTGTGTATCCCAGCTGATGAACCATCCCGTAGCTGGGTGTATGCCAGCTGTATGATCCATCCCCAGCTGTGTGTATCCCAGCTGTATGATCCATCCCTGTAGATGGGTGTATCCCAGCTGTATGATCCATCCCTGTAGCTGGCTGTATCTCAGCTGTATGATCCATCCCTGTAGCTGGCTGTATCCCAGCTGTAAGATCCATCCCTGTAGCTGGCTGTATCCCAGCTGTATGATCCATCCCCGTAGCTGTGTGTATCCCAGCTGTATGATCCATCCCTGTAGATGGGTGTATCCCAGCTGTATGATCCATCCCTGTAGCTGGCTGTATCTCAGCTGTATGATCCATCCCTGTAGCTGGCTGTATCCCAGCTGTATGATCCATCCCCGTAGCTGGGTGTATCCCAGCTGTATGATCCATCCCTGTAGCTGGCTGTATCCCAGCTGTATGATCCATCCCTGTAGCTGGCTGTATCCCAGCTGTATGATCCATCCCTGTAGCTGGCTGTACCCCAGCTGTATGATCCATCCACGTCGCTGGGTGTATCCCAGCTGTATGATCCATCCCCGTAGCTGGCTGTATCCCAGCTGTATGATCCATCCCCGTAGCTGGCTGTATCCCAGCTGTATGATCCATCCCCGTAGCTGGGTGTATCCCAGCTGTATGCTCCATCCCCGTAGCTGGCTGTATCCCAGCTGTATGATCCATCCCCGTAGCTGGCTGTATCCCAGCTGTATGATCCATCCCCGTAGCTGGCTGTATCCCAGCTGTATGATCCATCCCCGTAGCTGTGTGTATCCCAGCTGTATGAACCATCCCCGTAGCTGGGTGTATGCCAGCTGTATGATCCATCCCCCGTAGCTGTGTATCCCAGCTGTATGATCCATCCCTGTAGATGGGTGTATCCCAGCTGTATGATCCATCCCTGTAGCTGGCTGTATCTCAGCTGTATGATCCATCCCTGTAGCTGGCTGTATCCCAGCTGTAAGATCCATCCCTGTAGCTGGCTGTATCCCAGCTGTATGATCCATCCCCGTAGCTGGGTGTATCCCAGCTGTATGATCCATCCCTGTAGCTGGCTGTATCCCAGCTGTATGATCCATCCCTGTAGCTGGCTGTATCCCAGCTGTATGATCCATCCCTGTAGCTGGCTGTATCCCAGCTGTATGATCCATCCACGTCGCTGGGTGTATCCCAGCTGTATGATCCATCCCTGTAGCTGGGTGTATCCCAGCTGTATGATCCATCCCTGTAGCTGGGTGTATCCCAGCTGTATGATCCATCCCCGTAGCTGGGTGTATCCCAGCTGTATGATCCATCCCCGTAGCTGGGTGTATCCCAGCTGTATGATCCATCCCTGTAGCTGGCTGTATCCCAGCTGTATGATCCATCCCGTAGCTGGCTGTATCCCAGCTGTATGATCCCAGCTGGCTGTATCCCAGCTGTATGATCCATCCCGTAGCTGGCTGTATCCCAGCTGTATGATCCATCCCTGTAGCTGGGTGTATCCCAGCTGTATGCTCCATCCCCGTAGCTGGCTGTATCCCAGCTGTATGATCCATTCCCGTAGCTGGGTGTATCCCAGCTGTATGATCCATCCCTGTAGCTGGCTGTATCCCAGCTGTATGATCCATCCCTGTAGCTGGCTGTATCCCAGCTGTATGATCCATCCCCGTAGCTGGCTGTATCCCAGCTGTATGATCCATCCCCGTAGCTGGCTGTATCCCAGCTGTATGATCCATCCCTGTAGCTGGCTGTATCCCAGCTGTATGATCCATCCCCGTAGCTGGCTGTATCCCAGCTGTATAATCCATCCCTGTAGCTGGCTGTATCCCAGCTGTATGATCCATCCCCGTAGCTGGGTGTATCCCAGCTGTATGATCCATCCCTGTAGCTGGCTGTATCCCAGCTGTATGATCCATCCCTGTAGCTGGCTGTATCCCAGCTGTATGATCCATCCCTGTAGCTGGCTGTATCCCAGCTGTATGATCCATCCCTGTAGCTGGCTGTATCCCAGCTGTATGATCCATCCCTGTAGCTGGCTGTATCCCAGCTGTATGATCCATCCCCGTAGCTGGCTGTATCCCAGCTGTATGATCCATCCCAGTAGCTGGCTGTATCCCAGTAGCTGGCTGTATCCCAGCTGTATGATCCATCCCCGTAGTTGGGTGTATCCCAGCTGTATGATCCATCCCCGTAGCTGGGTGTATCCCAGTTGTATGATCCATCCCCGTAGCTGGGTGTATCCCAGCTGTATGATCCATCCCTGTAGCTGGCTGTATCCCAGCTGTATGATCCATCCCCGTAGCTGGGTGTATCCCAGCTGTATGATCCATCCCCGTAGCTGGGTGTATCCCAGCTGTATGCTCCATCCCCGTAGCTGGCTGTATCCCAGCTGTATGATCTGTATCCCAGCTGTATGATCCATCCCCGTAGCTGGGTGTATCCCAGCTGTATGCTCCATCCCTGTAGCTGGCTGTATCCCAGCTGTATGATCCATCCCTGTAGCTGGGTGTATCCCAGCTGTATGATCCATCCCCGTAGCTGGCTGTATCCCAGCTGTATGATCCATCCCCGTAGCTGGCTGTATCCCAGCTGTATGATCCATCCCCGTAGCTGGGTGTATCCCAGCTGTATGCTCCATCCCCGTAGCTGGCTGTATCCCAGCTGTATGAATCATCCCCGTAGCTGGCTGTATCCCAGCTGTATGATCCATCCCTGTAGCTGGCTGTATCCCAGCTGTATGATCCATCCCCGTAGCTGGGTGTATCCCAGCTGTATGATCCATCCCCGTAGCTGGCTGTATCCCAGCTGTATGATCCATCCCTGTAGCTGGCTGTATCCCAGCTGTATGATCCATCCCTGTAGCTGGCTGTATCCCAGCTGTATGATCCATCCCTGTAGCTGGGTGTATCCCAGCTGTATGATCCATCCCCGTAGCTGGGTGTATGCCAGCTGTATGATCCATCCCTGTAGCTGGCTGTATCCCAGCTGTATGATCCATCACCGTAGCTGGGTGTATCCCAGCTGTATGATCCATCCCTGTAGCTAGCTGTATCCCAGCTGTATGATCCATCCCCGTAGCTGGGTGTATCCCAGCTGTATGATCCATCCCTGTAGCTGGCTGTATCCCAGCTGTATGATCCATCCCTGTAGCTGGCTGTATCCCAGCTGTATGATCCATCCCCGTAGCTGGCTGTATCCCAGCTGTATGATCCATCCCTGTAGCTGGCTGTATCCCAGCTGTATGATCCATCCCTGTAGCTGGCTGTATCCCAGCTGTATGATCCATCCCCGTAGCTGGCTGTATCCCAGCTGTATAATCCATCCCTGTAGCTGGCTGTATCCCAGCTGTATGATCCATCCCTGTAGCTGGGTGTATCCCAGCTGTATGATCCATCCCTGTAGCTGGGTGTATCCCAGCTGTATGATCCATCCCCGTAGCTGGGTGTATCCCAGCTGTATGATCCATCCCCGTAGCTGGCTGTTTCCCAGCTGTATGATCCATCCCTGTAGCTGGCTGTATCCCAGCTGTATGATCCATCCCTGTAGCTGGCTGTATCCCAGCTGTATGATCCATCCCTGTAGCTGGGTGTATCCCAGCTGTATGATCCATCCCCGTAGCTGGGTGTATCCCAGCTGTATGATCCATCCCCGTAGCTGGCTGTATCCCAGCTGTATGAACCATCCCTGTAGCTGGCTGTATCCCAGCTGTATGATCCATCCCCGTAGCTGTGTGTATCCCAGCTGTATGAACCATCCCCGTGGCTGGGTGTATGCCAGCTGTATGATCCATCCCCGTAGCTGTGTGTATCCCAGCTGTATGATCCATCCCCGTAGCTGGGTGTATCCCAGCTGTATGATCCATCCCTGTAGCTGGCTGTATCCCAGCTGTATGATCCATCCCTGTAGCTGGCTGTATCCCAGCTGTATGATCCATCCCCGTAGCTGTGTGTATCCCAGCTGTATGAACCATCCCCGTAGCTGGGTGTATGCCAGCTGTATGATCCATCCCCGTAGCTGGCTGTATCCCAGCTGTATGATCCATCCCTGTAGCTGGCTGTATCCCAGCTGTATGATCCATCCCTGTAGCTGGCTGTATCCCAGCTGTATGATCCATCCCTGTAGCTGGCTGTATCCCAGCTGTATGATCCATCCCCGTAGCTGGCTGTATCCCAGCTGTATGATCCATCCCTGTAGCTGGCTGTATCCCAGCTGTATGATCCATCCCTGTAGCTGGCTGTATCCCAGCTGTATGATCCATCCCTGTAGCTGGCTGTATCCCAGCTGTATGATCCATCCCCGTAGCTGGCTGTATCCCAGCTGTATGATCCATCCCAGTAGCTGGCTGTATCCCAGCTGTATGATCCATCCCCGTAGCTGGCTGTATCCCAGCTGTATGATCCATCCCTGTAGCTGGCTGTATCCCAGCTGTATGATCCATCCCCGTAGCTGTGTGTATCCCAGCTGTATGAACCATCCCCGTAGCTGGGTGTATGCCAGCTGTATGATCCATCCCCGTAGTTGGGTGTATCCCAGCTGTATGATCCATCCCCGTAGCTGGGTGTATCCCAGCTGTATGATCCATCCCCGTAGCTGGGTGTATCCCAGCTGTATGATCCATCCCTGTAGCTGGCTGTATCCCAGCTGTATGATCCATCCCTGTAGCTGGGTGTATCCCAGCTGTATGCTCCATCCCCGTAGCTGGCTGTATCCCAGCTGTATGATCCATCCCCGTAGCTGGCTGTATCCCAGCTGTATGATCCATCCCCGTAGCTGGGTGTATCCCAGCTGTATGCTCCATCCCTGTAGCTGGCTGTATCCCAGCTGTATGATCCATCCCTGTAGCTGGGTGTATCCCAGCTGTATGATCCATCCCCGTAGCTGGCTGTATCCCAGCTGTATGATCCATCCCCGTAGCTGGCTGTATCCCAGCTGTATGATCCATCCCCGTAGCTGGGTGTATCCCAGCTGTATGCTCCATCCCCGTAGCTGGCTGTATCCCAGCTGTATGAATCATCCCCGTAGCTGGCTGTATCCCAGCTGTATGATCCATCCCTGTAGCTGGCTGTATCCCAGCTGTATGATCCATCCCCGTAGCTGGGTGTATCCCAGCTGTATGATCCATCCCCGTAGCTGTCTGTATCCCAGCTGTATGATCCATCCCTGTAGCTGGCTGTATCCCAGCTGTATGATCCATCCCTGTAGCTGGCTGTATCCCAGCTGTATGATCCATCCCTGTAGCTGGCTGTATCCCAGCTGTATGATCCATCCCCGTAGCTGGCTGTATCCCAGCTGTATGATCCATCCCTGTAGCTGGGTGTATCCATTTCTTTATGTTATTTATTATATCCAGCTGTTCTGAGCCATGTAGGTTTATCCTGTATATCCTATTAGCCTTCCGTGTTTTTATAGTCTATGTATGTTTATGTCAGCTGTTGCTAAACTTTCTGTTTGAATAAGGAATGTCCCGATTCACATCTCAAAGAAGAGATGGTCTCTTTGTTTGTACTTAGATAACATTCTGTTTAGATGCCTGTGTAGATGTTCATAACTCACCAGTGACTAGTTAGTTTATCCAGGCAATGTAACACAACCTTGAGCCCTCTGGGCTGTGGTGACATTGTATCTGTGGCTGTGAGCAAGGCTCATTATGTTTCTTCTGTCACTGTCAAGACAGTTAAGTCCTGAGGTGGTTCATTTCTCATTCACTGTTTGACAGCACAAAATAGCCACCTTATCCATGAACTCTCTCTGTCTGCAACATGGAAAGGAAAACTGGCTTTGTCAGGGGCAGACATCAGGATTAGGGAATTAGTGCCGGTGTTTGAGCGTACTCCATGTCCTGTCCTGAGTCTGTCTGTCAGTGCTCCCTCACTGATCCATAGTGGATACAATCTGAGCCCTCAGGGAACACCTGTCCATGACCTATTATCTACATGGGCAGGATATCATATTGAGTTACAGATCATAAAGTTGCGTGTCTGTGTGTGTTTGTGTGTGGTGTGCGTATGCGGGGGCAATAAAGGGTAGGCGGGTCATTCCACCAATTCGGTGCCTTTTGAGAAGTGTACCTTAGTCATAAAAAAAAGTTTTGACTTCACCTAGGGCTGTTGCGGTGATAGTATTACCGCCACACCGCAGTCATGAGCCTTGACCGCAGTCAAATTCCACTTGACTGTTGAGTCACAGTAATCTCCTTTTATGCACTCTGGACATGCGTGGTACTCAACACTCTATTGTCCCTCTAACCACTCTGACATTAATGTCATCAAAACAGTACCAAGCTTTTAAAACTCACCTCACTGTGATTGATCAATTTGAAGAAAGAAGTTCAACAACAGGATGAAACTGAATGGAAAACATGGTCGTTGTGGATGTTGTTTCAAAGCCAAACAATGAAATGGACAGCACTTTCTAAGGTGATGATTCATTCAAAACACCCATACACATATTAGAGCTTAGAGCTTAGGCCTATATATGACCCCAAGCCCAAACCCCCCCAGAATTAAAGTAATGATTGTGTTAATATACAATATATGCCTAGCACATACAGTGGCAAGAAAAGGTATGTGAACCCTTTGGAAATACCTGGATTTCTGCATAAATCTGATCTGATCTTCATCTAGGTCGCAACAATAGACAAACACAGTCTGCTTAAACTAATAATACACAAGCAATTATACATTTCCATGTCTTTATTGAACACACCGTGTAAACATTTACAGTACAGAGTGGGAAAAGTATGTGAACCCTAGGATTTAATACCCTCAACCAAACGTTTTCTGTATTGCAGATCAGACCTGCACAACGGTCAGGAGGAATTTTGAACCATTCCTCTTTACAAAACTGTATCAGTTCTGAAATATTCTTGGGATGTCTGGTGTGAACTGATCTCGAGGTCATGCCATAGCATCTCAATCGGGTTGAGATCAAGACTCTGACTGGGCCACTCCAGAAGGCGTATTTTTTTCTGTTGAAGCCATTCTGCTGTTGATTTACTTCTGCATTTTAGGTCATTGTCCTGTTGCATCACCCAACTTCGTTGAGCTTCAATTGGTGGACAGATAGCCTAACATTCTCCTGCAAAATGTCTTGATAAACTTGGGAATTCATTTTTCCATTGATGATAGCAAGCTGTCCAGCCCTGAGGCAGCAAAACAGCCCCAAACCATGATGCTCCCTCCACCATACTTTACAGTTGGGATGAGGTTTTGATGTGGTTGTGCTGTGCCTTTTTTTCTCCACACATAGTGTTATGAGTTCCTTCCAAACAACTCAATTGTAGTTTCATCTGTCCACAGAATATTTTGCCAGTAGTGCTATGGAACATCCAGGTGCACTTTTGCAATCTTCAGACGTGCAGCAATGTTGTTTTTGGACAGCAGTGTCTTCTTCTCTGGTGCCCTCCCATGAACACCATTCTTGTTGAGTGTTTTACGTATCCTAGACTCATCAACAGAGATGTTAGCATGTTCCAGAGATTTATGTAAGTCTTTAGCTGACACTATGATTCTTCTTAACCTCATTGAACATTCTGCGCTGTGCTCTTGCAGTCATCTTTGCAGGACGGCCACTACTAAGGAGAGTAGCAACAGTGCTGAACTTTATCCTTTTAAAGACTATTTGTCTTACCGTGGACTGATGAACAGAAAGGCTTTTAGAGATACTTTTGTAACCCTTCCCAGCTTTATGCAAGTCAACAATTCTTAATCTTAGGTCTTCTGAGATCTCTTTTGTTCGAGGCATGGTTGACATCAGGCAATGCTTCTTGTGAATAGCAAACTCAAATTTTGCAAGTGTTTTTATAGGGCAAGGTAGCTCTAACCAACATCTCCAATCTCGTCTCATTGATTGGACTCCAGGTTAGCTGTCTCCTGCCTCCAATTACCTTTTGGAGAAGTCATTAGCCTAGGGGTTAACATACTTTTTCCAACCTACACTGTGAATGTTTAAATTATGTATTTAATATAGACAAAGAAAATGATGCATGGTAGACAAAAACATGGATTTAAAATGTCTTTGGTACATAATTGCTTCAGCCTATATTCCATAATTAAACCAATTCTAGTAATTACCTTTGAATGTGGACTGTATTATGCATACTGGATGGACTGGTTACCTTATGCTACGTACTAAACTTTCTATCCATGAGTCTGTGAGAGAAAGCTGTTGGTTAATTGATTGTGCAGGGCAGTTTACAGAGTTCGCTACAACTATAGTGAATTTGCATTTGATTTTGAATAGGCTAATAATGGGGCATTTTTTATATTTTCATAATGAATAGGCTGACATAACCTTTAGCTACAGAATATCTCACCACCGTGCATTTATATCTCCTCTCGCTCCTTCATTCCTTTTTCGAGTGTGCAGAGAGAGGGGCGGTAAATAGTTTAAAGAAATATATTTTGTCGTGAGAAACAGATTTGTTCCCGAACTTTGTACCCAAACTAAACACTGGATAGCTGCAGGAACAGGGTTGGAGAGCCCATGGCATACAACGTTTGGGTGGAATATCCAGCTAGGTCACCTGTGACACAAGAAACATGGATGAATGTCTAACTCTGACTTGAGTCTTTCAGAGCTGGTAGCAGCATCACATGTGCACAGTGAGGCTGCATGCTCTTCTAACAATGGTTGATGCATGGAGTGAAATAAGTGTTCTTATAAGCCCAGACATTTCTATATGCAATTCTGTGTGAAAGCAGAGTTTTGAAGGTTTCCACTAAAAGAGGAGGATACCAGCCTTCTACTGCTACAATATTTATTTCTCAGCTTCTGATATTAAGCATTGTCCCGCTATAAAACCAGAGGAGCCTACCAGCCTCCATTCGCTATTATAGTGCATATGGATGACGTGTATTTTTTCCCTACACCTGTTCTTGCCCGTTTGATAATGGGCCATTCTAAATCAAAACTAATTGTATATATTAAATAGTTCAATTGAGAATAGTTGTATGGGGAAAATTCAGTCATTTCACACCCGTTGCACAAGGAACAGAGCCTTTTAAAAACTGTTTTATATCACTGGCTTATAGTCGCATCATGCAGGCCATATTAGTTTGGATTTCTAAGACATTCCAGAGTTTGTATCATTCACAAATACATTTGCCAAGTAACTCTACATGTGGAGTATAGGACCCGTTTCAAATTATGACTTTTAGGCACAATATAGTTACTTCTTAAGCTAAACAGTAATGGACCAGTTTCAAATGATATACTTTTACACTCAACATATAGTCACTTCATATGCGCACACAGTCTGGAATGGGAAAAATTATATTTATATTTTATTCAGCTATGTTCAAGTATATTCTTCATACTATAAAGTCATATATTAATTAATGGCATGGGACTTATAAGCATACCTTGTCTGCTAAGTAAACTAGCCTACAGCCTATGGCATGGCACTTACAGTAGCCAGCATAGTCAGCTAACTCATATTCTGTTCTTCTGGAATACATTTCTTCATATCATAATGTTTCTTTAGACCAGTGGATGCTCCTCAGAGGAGGAAGGGGAGGACCATCCTCCTCAGTCAATTTCATAAAAATAAAAATGGCAAAACATATAAAAAGTTTTCCTTTTTAGATAAAACTATACTAAATATAATCAAGTCACCAAATAATTGATTAAAACACACACTTTTGCAATGAAGGTAACAGTAGCCTCAACAGCACTCTATAGGGTAGCACCATTGTGTCACCGGAGGACAGCTACTGTAACTACCGTCCCCCTCTGATTACATTGACTAAAATACAAAACGTAGGTGGCTCATGGTTCTCAGAGATTTACACAGAATTATGAAAACTTCCAGAGGACATCCTCCAACCTATCAAAGCACTGGTAGCATTAACTGACATTTTGTCCACTCAATTAAAGGTGAGAATTAATCTAGTACTGAATGTATAAGCATTCAGTACTAGATAGAACTGCTGTGCATAATATGTTTTTATTTTATTTTATTTTACCTTCATTTCACCAGGTAGGCAAGTTGAGAACAAGTTCTCATTTACAACTGCGACCTGGCCAAGATAAAGCAAAGCAGTGCAACACAAACAACACAGAGTTACACATGGAATAAACAAACATACAGTCAATAATACAATAGAGAAGGTCTATATATACAGTGTATGCAAATGAGGTAGGATAAGGGGGGTGAGGCAATAAATAGGCCATAGTGGCAAAATTATTACAGTATGTCAAATTAAACACTGGAGTGATAGATGTGCAGAAGATGAGTGTGCAAGTAGCAATACTGGGGTGCAAAGGAGTAAAATAAATAACAATATGGTGATGAGGTAGTTGGATGGGCTATTTACAGATTGGCTGTGTACATATGAAGTGATCTGTGAGCTGCTCTGGCAGCTGGTGCTTCAAGCTAGTGAGGGAGATATGAGTCTCCAGCTTCAGTGAGTTTGTTCAAGTCATTGGCAGCAGAGAACTGGAAGGAAAGGTGACCGAAGGAGCAATTGGCTTTGGGGGTGACCAGTGAAATATACCTGCTGGAGTGAGTGCTGCAGGTGGGTCCTGCTATGGTGACCAGTGAGCTGAGATAAGGTGGGGATTTATCTAGCAATGACTTATAGATGACATGGAGCCATTGGGTTGGCGATGGATATGTAGCGAGGGCCAGCCAACGAGAGCATACAGGTCACAGTGGTAGGTAGTTATATGGGACTTTTCTTGTTTTTGTGAAACCGCTGAATGCTACGCTAAATGCTACACTAGCCATCAATACTGTTACACAAATGCTTGTTTTGCTATGGTTGAAAAGCATATTTTGAAAATCTGAGATGACAGTGTTGTTAACAAAAGGCTAAGCTTGAGAGCTAGCATATTTATTTAATTTCATTTGCGATTTTCATGAATAGTTAACGTTGCGTTATGGTAATGAGCTTGAGGCTGTATTCACGATCCTGGATCCGGGATGGCTAATATCAAGAGGCACCAGCTGTCAGAGCAGCTTACAGATCACTGCACCTGTACATAGCCCATCTGTAAACAGCCCATCTATCTACCTACCTCATCCCCATACTGGTATTTATTTATTTATTTATTTTGCTCCTTTGCACCCGAGTATCTCTACCTGCACATTCATCTTCTGCCGATCTACCATTCCAGTGTTTAATTGCTATATTGTAATTACTTCGCCACCATGGCCTATTTATTTCCTTAACTTACCTCATTTGCTCTCACTGTATATAGACTTTTTGTTTTCTTTTGTGCTACTGTATTATTGACTGTATGTTTTGTTTATTCCATGTGTAACTCTGTGTTGTTGTATGTGTCGAATTGCTACGCTTTATCTTGGCCAGGTCGCAGTTGCAAATGAGAACTTGTTCTCAACAGCCTACCTGGTTAAATAAAGGTGAAATAAATCAAATAAAAAAGCATACAAGTATTTTACACCATTTTAAAGATAAAATTATCATTAATCCAGCCACAGTGTCTGATTTAAAAAATGCTTTACAGCGAAAGCACCACAAATGATTATGTTAGGTCACCACCAACTCACAGAAAAACACAGCCATTTTTCCAGCCAAAGAGAGGAGTCAAAAAAAGCATAAATAGAGATCAAATTAATCACTAACCTTTGATGATCTTCATCAGATGACACTCATAGGACTTCATGTTACACAATACATGTATGTTTTGTTCAATAAAATGCATATTTATATAACAAACTCTCATTTTACTTTGGTGCATTACGTTCAGTAGTTCTAAAACATGCGGTGATTGTGCAGAGAGCCACATCTATTTACAGAAATACTCATTATAAATGTTGATGAAAAAACAAGTGTTATACATGGAATTAGAGATATACTTCTCCTTAATGCAACCGCTTGTGTCAGATTTCAAAAAACTTTACGGAAAAAGCAAACCATGCAATAATCTAAGTATCGCGTTCAGACAACAAAGCAGCCAAAAAGATATCCGCCATATTGGGTGGTCAACATTAGTCAGAAATAGCATTATAAATATTCACTTACCTTTGATGATCTTCATCAGAATCCACTCCCAGGAATCGCAGTTCCACAATAAATGTTTGTTTTGTTCGATAATGTCCATCATTTATGTCCAAATAGCTTCTTTTGTTAGGGCGTTTGGTAAACAAATCCAAAAGTTCAGGTCCAGCCGAACATCAGAGGAAAAGTTCAAAAATGTCCGTTACAGCCCGTAGAAACTTGTCAAACTAAGTATAGAATCAATCTTTATGAAGTTTTTTTTAATCATAAACCTTCTATAATGTTCCAACCGGAGAATTCCTATGTCTGTAGAAAAGCAATGGAACGAGAGCTAACTCTCTCGTGACCGTGCCTCAGAGCCTGTGGCACTCTGTGAGACACCTGGCTCATTCCTCTCTCATTCGGTCCCACCTCACAGTAGAAGCCTTAAACAAAGTTCTAAAGACCGTTGACATCTAGTGGAAGCCTTAGGAAGTGCAAAATAACCAACATCCCACTGTATCTACAATAGGGGCTGAGTTTAAAAAACTACAAGCCTCAGATTTCCCACTTCCTGGTTGGATTTTTCTCAGGTTCTGTTATACTCACATACATCATTCAAACAGTTTTAGAAACTTCAGAGTGTTTTCTATCCAATACTAATAATATGCATATATTAGTATCTGGGACAGAGTAGCAGACAGTTTACTCAGGGCAGCTTATTCATCCAAGCTACTCAATACTGCCCCCCTGTCACCAAAAAGTTAACACAGTATCCAAAGAAGGGCCAAAAGGATACGGAATGGTGTCGTCTGTGTAGAGGTGGATCTGTCTGAGAAGTAGTTGGTGAACCAGGCGAGGCAGTCATTTGAGAAACAAAGGCTGTTGAGTCTGCCAATAAGAATGTGGTGATTTACAGAGTCTTGGCCAGGTCGATGAATATAGCTGCACAGTATTGTCTCTTAGCGATGGCAGTTACGATATTGCTCAGGACCTTGAGCGTGGCTAAGGTGCACCCATGACCTGCTCGGAAACCAGATTGCATAGCGGAGAAGGTACGTGAGTAGTTTTGGTGAGTAGTTGACTCAAAGAGAGAGAAAGACAATAGTTTAACAGTTTTGAACAAATTAATTTCTTCCAAAATGAAGGAGAAGCAAGAGAGAGATAGAGAGAGAGTAAATTTTTCCCACTTTCAGTTTCACTTACTTAGCTAGCAAATGCAGCTAGCTAGTTTAGCCTTCTCAAACACCCAGCTCAAACAGAGGGATGCTATGTTAGCTAGCTGGCTATGACTATCCAACACCGGAACTCTTCCAAGTCAAGGTAAGCCTTTGGTTTTACTGATTTATTGCCACTGGGGCCCACCGGTGTAAGTGCTAAACTACTTACACTGTAATGTTACTGCATGATTGTAGTGGGTTTACTAATGCGTTAGTTCTATTAGCTATGTTGACTATGACGTTGCATTAGCTAATATGGTGACAACTATCTAGGCTGTGTGTAGTGGTTATGATATGGTTTGGCTTGAAAGGTTTTTTCGCCTGGTCACATACAGTTGATGTAAGTCCACAATCGAAGGGAAAAAGTGAGAGGAGGACAGTGCATAGATGCGAGAAGGCATACAACGAGGCTGCTATGAAAGTAAGCTGTGTTTACGCATGATCAGGGGTGTATTCATTCCGACGATTCTGTTGAAAAATGTTTCTTAATCGTAAGCAAACTATTTTTTGCAACTGTTGGAGTACTGATTACACCCTATATCAGCTAGATGCAAGCAAGAGTGTGCAAGGCGGTATTGAATGCGTTACTGTCTGTCCATGTGTCACTGTCTGTCACCTTTGTGGTAAAATTTCTTTCATAGGCTAGGTTGTAGCATGATGGGTATAAAGAAAATGTTTGTATCATGTAGTAGCCTAAATCTATCACTGTTACATTTAACTGGGTGAATGGAATATGAATGACAGTCATTCAATATGCTGTAATAGAAATAAGGCCATGCTCATGAAAAAATAAAACTGATTTACACCTGCCTAAATAAAAGAATGGATTTATTGTGATGGTGTAGGGCAGGCTATATTCAATGCATTTATTATACTTTTTAAATGAAGCTGTTCCAAAGTTCTGCATCAGCGGCTTTTGTGCATGGAGGCCTGGAGATGCTAAATGTGTTTATGCTCATTAATAGTAAATGACCATGAGACCGGCAGTCATTTATAAAATAACTAGTTTTACCGTCTCAAGAGGTTAAGTAAAAAATTACTATAGTAAGTGCCTATTAAGTGCCAAATAAAGTAGCTAGGTCACCATAACAGGGTTTTCTATTTCGTCTTAAATCAGCCATAAATCCCTAGCTTGTGACAGGGGAAATGGAGGCTTGTTATGTGAAAAAGGGAAGAGCAATGGAATACAAGCTTGATATTTCTTTTTAAATGTTAAAACATTTTTAGCCTGCTATCCTCGACCTGCTCAGTTTTCCACCAAAAAACACCAGAAAATTTCCAAAAGAGTAGAACCAGCTCACCTAGGGCTTTACAATGATGGTGAAACTTGGAGACATTTTGGGATTAAGTGGGTTAAAATCACTCCTAGAAGTGACACAGGGTTGACGGAGGGACAGGTCAAAATAATGGATTTTGGCAGTTTAGTGAGCCTTTATTCGGATAAAAATGTGATTGCTGAATGTGGTCTACAGTATGTTACATAACTTAATATATAAGGCTTTTCAAATTCAATGTTGGTGCACAATTTCTACTTAAATTATCAAAGGAATGCAAAAGGAACTCTTTCCGTGGAACGACCCAGGAAGAGCCAGGTGACCCCTCATTCATAAAGGTCATACTCAGGTGAATGAAGTTCGAGACATAATGTGTATTCTCCAGTTATTAAACTGTGATGATAGAATGATAGACATCCTCAGGCTGGATGAGATGTGTTCAAGATTACAGTACATAGGGGCTCTGAGTGACTGAACAAGTGAGCACTACTGGAGAGGGAGAAAGAGTGAGAGAAGAGAGAGAGAGAAGAGAGAAGAGAGAGAGAGAGAGGGAGAGGAAAAGACTGAAAGAGAGAAAAAGTCACTGTCTCTCGCTCTAAGACATTTCAAGCGAAAGGTAAACTGAGAAGAGGTAAGAGAAGTATTTTGCACCTGTATACCTCCATAACAAAGCGTCTTGGTAAACTCTGGCCTTTCCTGCATGTTTGACATTTAGTCAGTAATCAGGATTCAGCTGTGGTCTATTCATGGTCACTGTGAGGGACACAGTCAGTGTATGGAATGTCTTTATGACTGTGCTACGTGACAGGAACACGCTCTCTCTGCCAAACATACACCTGCATGAGTCTGACCCAGAGACACAACATAAGATCACATGACTCTCCTCCTACACACACGCAAAACAACAACAACAGGAGAGTGTGTCACGTTTTCTTATGAAACACACACAACAACATAACATCCACAGAAATACAATTTCTATGATAACACCTGATATCTCTTCACCACACAAAAGTATGTAATTGCATATGTTGTCTCATCTCTAGGAGCTAGGAGTTGAGGGGGGGTGAGAGAATATGTGGAGAATGAGAGTGGGGGTGTGGTGAGAGGAGGGAGGTAGAGAGGGGGTGAAGTTGTGTGCAGGAGGAGGGTGGGTTGTACAGTGGAGACGGTTGAGTGGGTGATGAGTATGGGGTTGAGGAAGGTTGGGGAGTAAAAGAGTGGGTCAGGGTGAATAGAGTACATGGGGTTGGAGAATTGGAGAGGGACCCTCTGAATGGAGATTTGTATCTCTGTCTCAGCCCCCCTTAATAACTCTTAAGGAACGGTCCCTTTTTTTCAATTTTCACCTAAAATGACATACCCAAATCTAACTGCCTTTACCTCAGGCCCTTCAGCAAGGATATGCATATTATTGATCATATTTGAAAGGAAACACTTTACAGTTTGTGGAAATGTGAAATGAATGTAGGAGAATATAACACATTAGATCTGGTAATAGATCATACAAAGACAAAAAACATGCATTTTTTTTGTGTACCATTGTTTTTGAAATGCAAGAGAAAGGCCATAATGTATTGTTCCAGCCCAGGTGCAATTTAGATTTTGGCCACTAGATGGCAGCAGTGTATGTGCAAAGTTTTAGACTGCTCCAATGAACAATTGGATATCTGTTCAAAATATTGTATCATGACTGCCAAAATGTGCCTAATTGGTTTATTAATATATTTTCAAGTTCATAATTGTGCACTCTCCTCAAACAATAGCATGGTATTCTTTCACTGTAATAGCTACTGTAAATTGGACAGTGCAGTTATATTAACAAGAATGTAAGCTTTCTGTCAATATCAGACATGTCTATGTCCTGGAAAATGTTCATGTTACTTACAACGTCATGCTAATCGCTTTAGCCTACATTAGCTTATTAACCGTTCCGTGGGGGGGGACACCGGTCCTGTAGAGCAGTGGTTCTCAAACTTTTTATAGTCCCGTACCCCTTCAAACATTCAACCTCCAGCTGCGTACCCCCTCTAACTCTGCAATGTTGGGTTGTATTGGAGAGTCTCAGTCTTAAATCATTTCCACACACAGTCTGTGCCTGTATTTCGTTTTCATGCTAGTGGTTGCAAAGGGCATCAGTGTCTTAACAGCGCGATTTGCCAAGGCAGGATATTCGGAGTGCAGCCCAATCCAGAAATCTGGCAGTGGCTTCTGATTAAATTCAATTATCAATTGAATTGCTGGTTGCTGGTTGCAATTTTGATGAGGCTCTCATGTTCAGATATCGGTAAGTGGACTGGAGGCAGGGCATGAAAGTGATAACAAATCCAGTTGTTTGTGTCATCCATTTTGGGGAAGTACCTGCGTAATTGCCCACTCAACTCATTCAGGTGCTTCGCTATATCACATTTGACATTGTCCGTAAGCTTGAGATCATTTGCACACAAAAAATAATACAATGATGGAAAGACCTGTGTGTTTTCCTTGTTAATGCAGACAGAGAAGAGCTCCAACTTCTTAATCATAGCCTCAATTTTGTCCCACACATTGAATATACACTGCTCAAAAAAATAAAGGAACACTAAAAGAACACATCCCTAGATCTGAATGAATGAAATATTCTTATTAAACTTTTTCTTTACATAGTTGAATGTGCTGACAACAAAATCACACAAAAAGTATCAATGGAAATCAAATTTCTCAACCCATGGAGGTCTGGATTTGGAGTCACACTCAAAATTAAAGTGGAAAACCACACTACAGGCTGATCAAACTTTGATGTAATGTCCTTAAAACAAGTCAAAATGAGCCTCAGTAGTGTGTGTGGTCTCCACGTGCCTGTATGACCTCCCTACAACGCCTGGGCATGCTCCTGATGAGGTGGCGGATGGTCTCCTGAGGGATCTCCTCCCAGACCTGGACTAAAGCATCTGCCAACTCCTGGACAGTCTGTGGTGCAATGTGGCGTTGGTGGATGGAGCGAGACATGATGTCCCAGATGTGCTCAATTGGATTCAGGTCTGGGGAACGGGGGGCCAGTCCATAGCATCAATGCCTTCCTCTTGCACGAACTGCTGACACACTCCAGCCACATGAGGTCTAGCATTGTCTTGCATTAGGAGGAACCCAGGGCCAACCGCACCAGCATATGGTCCCACAAGGGGTCTGAGGATCTCATCTCGGTACCTAATGGCAGTCAGGCTACCTCTGGCGAGCACATGGAGGGCTGTGCGGCCCCCCAAAGAAATGCCACCCCACACCATGACTGACCCACCACCAACCGGTCATGCTGGAGGATGTTGCAGGCAGCAGAACGTTCTCCACAGCGTCTTCAGACTCTGTCACGTCTGTCACGTGCTCAGTGTGAACCTGCTTTCATCTGTGAAGAGCACAGGGCGCCAGTGGCAAAGTTGCCAATCTTGGTGTTCTCTGGCAAATTCCAAACGTCCTGCACGGTGTTGAGCTGTAAGCACAACCCCCACCTGTGGATGTCGGGCCCTCATACCACCCTCATGGAGTCTGTTTATGACTGTTTGAGCAGACATATGCACATTTGTGGCCTGCTGGAGGTCATTTTGCAGGACTCTGGCAGTGCTCCTCCTGCTCCTCCTTGCACAAATGCGGAGGTAGCGGTCCTGCTGCTGGGTTGTTGCCCTCCTACGGCCTCCTCCTGATGTACTGGCCTGCCTCCTGGTAGCGCCTCCATGCTCTGGACACTACGCTGACAGACACAGCAAACCTTCTTGCCACAGCTCGCATTGATGTGCCATCCTGGATGAGCTGCACTACCTGAGCCACTTGTGTGGGTTGTAGACTCCTTCTCATGCTATCACTAGAGTGAAAGCACCGCCAGCATTCAAAAGTGACCAAAACAACAGCCAGGAAGCATAGGAACTGAGAAGTGGTCTGTGGTCACCACCTGCAGAACCACTCCTTTATTGGGGGTGTCTTGCTAATTGCCTATAATTTCCACCTGTTTTCTATTCCATTTGCACAACAGCATGTGACATTTATTGTCAATCAGTGTTGCTTCCTAAGTGGAATTTCACAGAAGTGTGATTGACTTGGAGTTACATTGTGTTGTTTAAGTGTTCCTTTTATTTTTTTGAGCAGTGTAGTTGCGGAGAGTCCCTGTAATCCTAGATCCAGATCATTCACGCGAGAAAAAGCATCACCCAGATAGGCCAGTCATGTGAGAAACTCGTCATCATGCAAGCAATCAGACAAGTGAAAATGATGGTCAGTAAAGAAAACTTTAAGCTCGTCTCTCAAGTAAAAAAAACATGTCAATACTTTGCCCTTTGATAACCAGCGCACTTCTGTATGTTGTAAAAGTGTTACATGGTTGCTGCCCATATCATTGCGTATTGCAGTAAATAAACAAGAGTTCCGGGGCCTTGCTTTAATAGAGTTAACCATTTTCACTGTAGTGTCCAAAACGTCTTTCAAGCTGTCAGGCATTCTCTTGGCAGCAAGAGCCTCTCGGTGGATGCGGCAGCGTACCGAAGTGGCGTCGGGAGAAACTGCTTGCATGCGCGTTACCACTCCACTATGTCTCCCTGTCATGGCTTTTGCACCATCAGTACAAATACCAACACATCTTGACCACCAAAGTTAATTTGATGTCACAAAGCTGTCCGGTGTTTTTAAAATATCCTGTTGTCCTAGTTTCCAATGGTTTGCAGAAGCGGATGTCTTCCTTAATTGACCCCCATAAACGTAACGGACATATACCAGGAGCTGTGCCAGGCCCGCCACATCTGTTGACTCATCCAGCTGTAACGCATATAATTCACTGGCTTGTATGCAAAGCAGTAATTGTTTCAAAACATCTCCTGCCATGTCACTGATGCGTCGTGAAACAGTGTTGTTTGATGAAGACATTGTCTGTATAGTTTTTTTGCCTTTTCCCCCAGCATTGTCCCAGCCATATCCACGGCAGCAGGAAGAATTAAGTCCTCCACAATAGTATGGTGCTTGCCTGTCCTAGCCACTCGGTAGCTCACCATATAAGACGCTTCTAGCCACTTCTTATGGTATCTGTTGCTTTTATACATGTCTACTACTTGACAGTCATCTTAATTCTCGCTCAAAAACCCACGTGGCTTATTTTTCATATTGGCATGTTTTGTTTCTAAATGTCTGGGCAACAGTGAAGGTTTCATTGAGTTGTGAGATAGTACTTTCCTCACTGTGGCTGAGGAAAGGCCCTACTGCCAATATAAGTGAACCCCAAATCAATGTAGTTCTCATCATATTTGCGCCTCTTCGATGGCCCAACGTCTCTGTCTGTTGTTCGGTGCTTTCCTGGGTAAGGGATCAGTAGCCCTTTGGCTGCATAAGATTCACAACTGTCAGTGTCCATAATAGCTGGGCTACAACAACAAATGTAGAATTACTGATGCTAGCATTGGATGTACTCGTGGAAGCAAAACAACTTGTGTCTTTGACAGGTGCAGGTGTAGTACTGCTGCGAGTAGTAGTACTACCAGTAGAGCTGGTATGTGTCTCTATGGACATGGTCCTTACTTTTGTAAACTATTTATCCATTTTCGAGCAAACGGAATGAGCAGCAGCTACGTTTGGCTACATTTGGCAGTGAAACGAGGCTACTCAGGAGCGGAAAAAAACCTCACCCAAATGAATAGCTCAGTTTGGAAAATATAAATTAACTTTTCGAAAATGTGAGGACAAATATAATAATGTATATATCTTTCAAAAATAAATGTGAATCACATTTGTATTGGGTGTACCCCCGACGGCATTGCGCGTACCCCTCTCTTGTAACTCTCTCTCAGCCTCCTCTACCTCACTTCTCTATCAGCCCCTCTACTGTAACTCTCTCTCAACCTCCTCTACTGCTCCGCTCTATCAGGCCCTCTACTGTAACTCTCTCTCAGCCTCCTCTACTGCTCCGCTCTATCAGCCCCTCTACTGTAACTCTCTATCAGCCCCCTCTACTGTAACTCTCTCTCAGCCTCCTCTACTGCTCCGCTTTGTCAGCCCCTCTACTGTAACTCTCTCTCAGCCTCCTCTACTGCTCCGCTCTATCAGGCCCTCTACTGTAACTCTCTCTCAGCCTCCTCTACTGCTCCGCTCTATCAGCCCCTCTACTGTAACTCTCTATCAGCCCCCTCTACTGTAACTCTCTATCAGCCCCCTCTACTGTAACTCTCTATCAGCCCCTCTACTGTAACTCTCTCTCAGCCTCCTCTACCTCAACTCTCTATCAGCCCCTCTACTGCAACTCTCTATCAGCCCCTCTACTGTAACTCTTTCTCAGCCTCCTCTACTGCACTGCTCTATCAGCCCCTCTACTGTAACTCTCTCTCAGCCTCCTCTACCTCACTCTCTATCAGCCCCTCTACTGTAACTCTCTATCAGCCCCTCTACTGTAACTCTTTCTCAGCCTCCTCTACTGCTCAGCTCTATCAGCCCCTCTACTGTAACTCTCTCTCAGCCTCCTCTACTGCTCCGCTCTATCAGCCCCTCTACTGTAACTCTCTCTCAGCCTCCTCTACCTCACTTCTCTATCAGCCCCTCTACTGTAACTCTCTCTCAGCCTCCTCTACTGCTCCGCTCTATCAGCCCCTCTACTGTAACTCTCTCTCAGCCTCCTCTACCTCACTTCTCTATCAGCCCCTCTACTGTAACTCTTTCTCAGCCTCCTCTACTGCACTGCTCTATCATCCCCTCTACTGTAACTCTCTCTCAGCCTCCTCTACCTCACTCTTTCTCAGCCCCCTCTACTGTAACTCTTTCTCAGCCTCCTCTACTGCACTGCTCTATCATCCCCTCTACTGTAACTCTCTCTCAGCCTCCTCTACCTCACTCTTTCTCAGCCTCCTCTACTGCACTGCTCTATCAGCCCCTCTACTGTAACTCTCTCTCAGCCCCCCTTACTGTAGCTCTCTCTCAGCCCTACTGGTATACAGGGTGGGAGGACAATGGGGCGGCAGGGTAGCCTAGTGGTTAGAGCTTTGGACTAGTTCATGTTCAAATCCCCAAGCTGACAAGGTACAAATCTGTCGTTCTGCCCCCGAACAGGCAGTTAACCCACTGTTCCCAGGCCGTCATTGAAAATAAGAATTTGTTCTTAACTGACTTGCCTAGTTCAATAAAGGTGAAATATAAATAAAAATAAAAATGCCACGCTGAAGAGGGCTTAACATGAAGGACTCTTCACTCCTTCTCTTTCTGGTTTCTTTCTCTCGCTGTCTGTCCTCCATCTCTCCCTGTCTCTGTCTCTAAACCATGATGACCTTGAGCAGTGCCATATGAGGATAGTTTACAGTGACCACCCTGTCCACTGTTGAACATTACTAAACTACAAGATTACAGATAAAAACAGCCCCTGTTGAAACAGTGTATAAGTAAACCCAAACTGGGAGAGAATGTCTTGTACGCCAGTTGAGAAATAAACAAACCTTTCCAGCCCGCAGGCCAACAGAAACAGGTGCCTGGGCTTAGACTGAGACACTACTTTGGATTTCCTTCTGTCTCCAACCTTGTTGAGGATGGCTCGTTGTCAGGCTCAAAAAGCCTCAAATTTGCCCGGATGGCTCCAATTTTTCAACCATTGTATTGGTCAGCGTGTTGAGGGCTTTAGTGTGTGTGTTCCCAAACAAGGACCAGTTACACTCTGAGGCGGCTGATGTTTGTGGGATTTGGAGGATGATGTAGTCAACAGGGGAAAGATTCTCAGATCCACAAAGTCCCTTCCACCAGGTGGCTGATGAGATGTGTTGGCACAACTGCCATATTGCTTCTCCATCTCAAAGCCCTGGCTTGAAAGTGTACTTGGCCAGACTGCCAATAACCTTGCCCTCATCCAGGCCAAGGTGGCGAGACACGGTAGTGATGATACCATAGGCCTTGTTGATCTCTGCACCAGACAGGATGCTCTTGCCAGCATACTTGGGGTCCAACATGTACGCTGCGGCGTGTATGGGCTTCAGGCAGATGTCAAATAAAATAAAATTGTATTTGTCACGTGCGCCGAATACAACAGGTAGACCTTACAGTGAAATGCTTACTTATAGACAAAAATAAAACAACAGTAAAAAGACAGGCTATGTACAGTAGCGAGGCTATAAAAGTAGCGAGGCTACATACAGACACCGGTTAGTTAGGCTGATTGAGGTAGCATGTACATGTAGATATGGTTAAAGTGACTATGCATATATGATGAACAGAGAGTAGCAGTAGTGTAAAAGAGGGGGTTGGCGGGTGGGTGACACAATGCAGATAGCCCAGTTAGCCAATGTGCGGGAGCACTGGTTGGTCGGCCCAATTGAGGTAGTATGTACATGAATGTATAGTTAAAGTGGCTATGCATATATGATAAACAGAGAGTAGCAGCAGCGTAAAAGAGGAGTTGGGGGACACACACACACAATGCAAATAGTCCAGGTAGCCATTTCATTACCTGTTCAGGAGTCTTATGGCTTGGTGGTAAAAACTGTTGAAGCCTTTATGTCCTAGACTTGGCGCTCCGGTACAGCTTGCCATGCGGTAGCAGAGAGAACAGTGGTGGCTGGGGTCTGACAATTTTTAGGGCCTTCCTCTGACACCGGCTGGTGTAGAGGTCCTGGATGGCAGGCAGCTTAGCCCAAGTAATGTACTGGGCCGTACGCACTACCCTCTGTAGTGCCTTACCAGGCAGTGATGCAACCATGCTCTCAATCTCTTTTTGATATATTTCAGAACTGCAGTTTTCTCTGCTTGGAGCAACAGTGAAGTGGGCAGGGCAGTACGGATTTCTTCTCTTACATCTGAAAGCAGAGTCTGAACATCAGACAGGATGGTATTGTCTCCCTCATTCCGTGCAATGGCTACTGCTGTAGGTTTCAGGAGTTTCAGGCTGGTTACCACTCTCCAAAAATACATAATCCAGGAGGATCCTCTTGATGGGGCTGTCCATATCGGCAGACTGTGATATGGCCATTTCTTGGAAAGTCCTTCCCCTCCAGGAGACTGTCAAACATGATGACAGTTTGTCAAACATGATGACACCCCAACGGGTGTTGCTAAATACGGCTGCTAGAATCCCGACTAGAACCAAAGAATTTGATCATATTACTCCAGTGCTAGCCTCTCTACACTGGCTTTCTGTCAAGGCAAGGGCTGATTTCAAGGTTTTACTGCTAACCTACAAAGCATTACATGGGCTTGCTCCTACCTATCGCTCTGATTTGGTCCTGCCGTACATACCTACACGTATGCTACGGTCACAAGACGCAGGCCTCCTAATTGTCCTTAGAATTTCTAAGCAAACAGCTGGAGGCAGGGCTTTCTCCTATAGAGCTTCATTTTTATGGAATGGTCTGCCTATCCATGTGAGAGACGCAAACTCGGTCTCAACCTTTAAGTCTTTGCTGAAGACTCATCTCTTCAGTGGGTCATATGATTGAGTGTAGTCTGTTCCAGGAGTGTGAAGGTGAACGGAAAGGCTCTGGAGCAATGAACCGCCCTTGCTGTCTCTGCCCCTCTTTCCACTGGGATTCTCTGCCTCTAACCCTATTACAGGGGCTGAGTCACTGGCTTACTAGGGCTCTTTCATACCGTCCCTAGGAGGGATGCATCACTTGAGTGGGTTGAGTCACTGATGTGATCTTCCTGTTTGTGTTGGCGCCCCCCCTTGGGTTATGCCGTGGCGGAGATCTTTGTGGGCTATACTCGGCCTTGTCTCAGGATGGTAAGTTGGTGGTTGAAGATATCCCTCTAGTGGTGTGGGGGCTGTGCTTTGGAAAAGTGGGTGGGATTATATCCTTCCTGTTTGGCCCTGTCCGGGGGTGTCATCGGATGGGGCCAAAGTGTCTCCTGACCCCTCCTGTCTCAGCCTCCAGTATTTATGCTGCAGTAGTTTATGTGTCGGGGGGCTAGGGTCAGTTTGTTATATCTGGAGTACTTCTCCAGATCTTCTATGCTCTCTCTAATTCTCTCTTTCTCTCTTTCTTTCTCTCTCTCTGAGGACCTGAGCCCTAGGACCATGCCTCAGGACTACCTGACATGATGACTCCTTGCTGTCCCCAGTCGACCTGGCCGTGCTGCTGCTCCAGTTTCAAATGTTCTGCCTGTGATTATTATTATTTGACCATGCTGGTCATTTATGAACATTTGAACATCTTGGCCATGTCCACCCAGCACAGCCAGAAGAGGACTGGCCACCCCACATAGCCTGGTTCCTCTCTAGGTTTCTTCCTTGGTTTTGGCCTTTCTAGGGAGTTTTTCCTAGCCACAGTGCTACACCTGCATTGCTTGCTGTTTGGGGTTTTATGCTGGGTTTCTGTACAGCACTTTGAGATATCAGCTGATGTACGAAGGGCTATATAAATACATTTGATTTGATTTGAATGTGGTGCTCTTATTCTTCTCACTATGCTTGGTGAGGTAGATTGCTGATGACCCTTCACATACCTAACCATTTCCTTGGTTTTCGTGTAGTGTATCCATTGTTCAGTGCCATGATGTCCTTCAGGAGCAGATTCAATGCATGAGCAGCACAGCCAATGGGTGTGATGTGAGGGTAGAACTCCTCTACTTTAGACCAAGCAGCCTTCATGCTCGCAGCATGTTCTGTCACTAATGCAAATACCTTCTGGGGTCCAAGGTCATTGATGACTGTCTTCAGCTCATCTACAATGTAGAGACCGGTGTGTATGTTGTCCCTTTTGTATCTGTGCTCTTTTAGAATACTGGTTGAGGGGTGGAGATGATGTAGTTAATTATTCCTTTCCCACGAACATTCGACCACCCATCAGAGATGATTGCAAAACAGTCTGCTTTCTCTATTATTTGCTTGACCTTCACTTGTACTCTGTTGAACTCTGCATCCAGCAAATGTGTAGATAAAGTATGTCTGGTTGGAGGGGTGTATGCTGGGCGAAGAACATTCAGATCCCTTCCAATACACATTGCCTGTGAGCATCAGAGGTGAACCAGTTGCATACACAGCGTGTTGCATACACATTCATCAGCATTTCTCTGACTACGTTCCTCAATTGACTCAAAAATAAATCTGTTTCCAGGAGGACCATGAGCTGTTGCTATCGATAAGGTGTCTGATTCCAGGAGGACCATGAGCTGTTGCTATCGATAAGGTGTCTGATTCCAGGAGGACCATGAGCTGTTGCTATCGATAAGGTGTCTGATTCCAGGAGGACCATGAGCTGTTGCTATCGATAAGGTGTCTGACTCCAGGAGGACCATGAGCTGTTGCTATCGATAAGGTGTCTGATTCCAGGAGGACCATGAGCTGTTGCTATCGATAAGGTGTCTGATTCCAGGAGGACCATGAGCTGTTGCTATCGATAAGGTGTCTGATTCCAGGAGGACCATGAGCTGTTGCTATCGATAAGGTGTCTGATTCCAGGAGGACCATGAGCTGTTGCTATCGATAAGGTGTCTGATTCCAGGAGGACCATGAGCTGTTGCTATCGATAAGGTGTCTGATTCCAGGAGGACCATGAGCTGTTGCTATCGATAAGGTGTCTGATTCCAGGAGGACCATGAGCTGTTGCTATCGATAAGGTGTCTGATTCCAGGAGGACCATGAGCTGTTGCTATCGATAAGGTGTCTGATTCCAGGAGGACCATGAGCTGTTGCTATCGATAAGGTGTCTGATTCCAGGAGGACCATGAGCTGTTGCTATCGATAAGGTGTCTGATTCCAGGAGGACCATGAGCTGTTGCTATCGATAAGGTGTCTGATTCCAGGAGGACCATGAGCTGTTGCTATCGATAAGGTGTCTGATTCCAGGAGGACCATGAGCTGTTGCTATCGATAAGGTGTCTGATTCATCATTTTCACCTCGATTAGAAGTAGAGGGACTTTTGTCAGAGGTTGCTTGTTGTGAGCGCTGAGGGAACTTTATACACTTGGCCAGATGATTCTGCATCTTTGTTGCATTCTTCACATATGATTTGGCACAGTATTTGCAAATGTACACAGCTTGTCCTTCTATATTAGCTGAGGTGAAATGTCTCCACAAATCAGATGGAAAGATTAGAAAAAAATGAGTAAAAAAACAAACAAATACAATTCCCTGTACATACAGTGCCTTGCGAAAGTATTCGGCCCCCTTGAACTTTGCAACCTTTTGCCACATTTCAGGCTTCAAACATAAATATATAAAACTGTATTTTTTTGTGAAGAATCAACAACAAGTGCGACACAATCATGAAGTGGAACGACATTTATTGGATATTTCAAAAAATTTTAACAAATCAAAAACTTAAAAATTGGGCGTGCAAAATTATTCAGCCCCCTTAAGTTAATACTTTGTAGCACCACCTTTTGCTGCGATTACAGCTGTAAGTCGCTTGGGGTATGTGTCTATCAGTTTTGCACATCGAGAGACTGAAATTTTTTCCCATTCCTCCTTGCAAAACAGCTCGAGCTCAGTGAGGTTGGATGGAGAGCATTTGTGAACAGCAGTTTTCAGTTCTTTCCACAGATTCTCGATTGGATTCAGGTCTGGACTTTGACTTGGCCATTCTAACACCTGGATATGTTTATTTTTGAACCATTCCATTGTAGATTTTGCTTTATGTTTTGGATCATTGTCTTGTTGGAAGACAAATCTCCGTCCCAGTCTCAGGTCTTTTGCAGACTCCATCAGGTTTTCTTCCAGAATGGTCCTGTATTTGGCTCCATCCATCTTCCCATCAATTTTAACCATCTTCCCTGTCCCTGCTGAAGAAAAGCAGGACCAAACCATGATGCTGCCACCACCATGTTTGACAGTGGGGACGGTGTGTTCAGGGTGATGAGCTGTGTTGCTTTTACGCCAAACATAACGTTTTGCATTGTTGCCAAAAAGTTCAATTTTGGTTTCATCTGACCAGAGCACCTTCTTCCACATGTTTGGTGTGTCTCCCAGGTGGCTTGTGGCAAACTTTAAACAACACTTTTTATGGATATCTTTAAGAAATGGCTTTCTTCTTGCCACTCTTCCATAAAGGCCAGATTTGTGCAATATACGACTGATTGTTGTCCTATGGACAGAGTCTCCCACCTCAGCTGTAGATCTCTGCAGTTCATCCAGAGTGATTATGGGCCTCTTGGCTGCATCTCTGATCAGTCTTCTCCTTGTATGAGCTGAACGTTTAGAGGGACGGCCAGGTCTTGGTAGATTTGCAGTGGTCTGATACTCCTTCCATTTCAATATTATTGCTTGCACAGTGCTCCTTGGGATGTTTAAAGCTTGGGAAATCTTTTTGTATTCAAATCCGGCTTTAAACTTCTTCACAACAGTATCTCGGACCTGCCTGGTGTGTTCCTTGTTCTTCATGATGCTCTCTGCGCTTTTAACGGACCTCTGAGACTATCACAGTGCAGGTGCATTTATACGGGTTGGAGCGAGCCGGTCGCATCCGCGCTTCGGTCTCCTTCGGTCTGCAGGTTGTATAACTTTTTCATTACATTTCATTACATTTCATTATAGTACAACGGTCTGATTTGTCTAATCTTAGCAATTTCTTCTTAGCTAGCTACATAGCCGTCGTTGTATCAAAGATAATTGCGTAATTATCGTATTTCGTCGTCCTCCTATCTGCCCAACACGTTCACCGTCTACCGTAGCACTGTAGTAACTATCACACTCAACCGAACGACTTGATTAGTGTAGTGTTAGCTAGCTACATAGTTGTCTTTGCTGTCTTCGTATCCAAGATAATTGTGTAGTTTAGAGTGTGGAGTCTTAGAGTGATAATTGCGTTATTATCGTATTTCGTCGTCCTCCTATCTGCCTAGCAGCTAGCCAGATAGCATACGTTCACCGGCTACCGTAGCACTGTAGTAACTATCACACTCAACTGAACGACTTGATTAGTGTAGTATTAGCTAGCTACATAGTTGTCTTTGCTGTCTTCGTATCCAAGATAATTGTGTAGTTTAGAGTGTGTAGTCTTAGAGTGATTATCTTAATTTACCGAGGTTAGCTAGCCAGCTATTTTGTCGTCCTTAACGTAGGAGACACTCCTAGCTAGCCAACAGCCAGCCAACGTCTACTGAATAGAACTTTCGCATTCCGGTCGCATTCCGCTTCGCTCCACAGGTAGTATCACATTTTCATTTAATTTCATTACAGTCCCTACGGTGTAATTTGTTTGATCGTAGCTAGCTACATAGCTAGCTACATAGCCGTCTTTGTTTCAAAGATAATTGTGTAGTCTAGAGCGATTTTCTAGGTTAGCTAGCCAGCTATTGTCGTTCTCCTAACGCAACGTAACGTAACCAACACTGCTAGCTAGCCAGCTAGCCCCCGAATAGCAGCATTGTAGAAACTTCACACTCAACGGAACGACTTGATTAGGGTAGTGTCAACAACGCAGCTAGCCTACCTCAGCAGTACTGTATCATTTTAATCATTTTAGTCAATTAGATTCTTGCTACGTAAGCTTAACTTTCTGAACATTCGAGACGTGTAGTCCACTTGTCATTCCAATCTCCTCTGCATTAGCGTAGCCTCTTCTCTAGCCTGTCAACTATGTGTCTGTCTATCCCTGTTCTCTCCTCTCTGCACAGACCATACAAACGCTCCACACCGCATGGCCGCGCCACCCTAATCTGGTGGTCCCAGCGCGCACGACCCACGTGGAGTTCCAGGTCTCCGGTAGCCTCTGGAACTGCCGATCTGCGGCCAACAAGGCAGAGTTCATCTCAGCCTATGCCTCCCTCCAGTCCCTCGACTTCTTGGCACTGACGGAAACATGGATCACCACAGACAACACCGCTACTCCTACTGCTCTCTCTTCGTCCGCCCACGTGCTCTCGCACACCCCGAGAGCTTCTGGTCAGCGGGGTGGTGGCACCGGGATCCTCATCTCTCCCAAGTGGTCATTCTCTCTTTCTCCCCTTACCCATCTGTCTATCGCCTCCTTTGAATTCCATGCTGTCACAGTTACCAGCCCTTTCAAGCTTAACATCCTTATCATTTATCGCCCTCCAGGTTCCCTCGGAGAGTTCATCAATGAGCTTGATGCCTTGATAAGCTCCTTTCCTGAGGACGGCTCACCTCTCACAGTTCTGGGCGACTTTAACCTCCCCACGTCTACCTTTGACTCATTCCTCTCTGCCTCCTTCTTTCCACTCCTCTCCTCTTTTGACCTCACCCTCTCACCTTCCCCCTACTCACAAGGCAGGCAATACGCTCGACCTCATCTTTACTAGATGCTGTTCTTCCACTAACCTCATTGCAACTCCCCTCCAAGTCTCCGACCACTACCTTGTATCCTTTTCCCTCTCGCTCTCATCCAACACTTCCCACACTGCCCCTACTCGGATGGTATCGCGCCGTCCCAACCTTCGCTCTCTCTCCCCCGCTACTATCATCTCTTCCCTCTGCTCAAACCTTCTCCAACCTATCTCCTGATTCTGCCTCCTCAACCCTCCTCTCCTCCCTTTCTGCATCCTTTGACTCTCTATGTCCCCTATCCTCCAGGCCGGCTCGGTCCTCCCCTCCCGCTCCGTGGCTCGACGACTCATTGCGAGCTCACAGAACAGGGCTCCGGGCAGCCGAGCGGAAATGGAGGAAAACTCGCCTCCCTGCTGACCTGGCATCCTTTCACTCCCTCCTCTCTACATTTTCCTCCTCTGTCTCTGCTGCTAAAGCCACTTTCTACCACTCTAAATTCCAAGCATCTGCCTCTAACCCTAGGAAGCTCTTTGCTACCTTCTCCTCCCTCTTGAATCCTCCTCCCCCTCCTCCCTCTCTACAGATGACTTCGTCAACCATTTTGAAAAAGAAGGTCGACGACATCCGATCCTCGTTTGCTAAGTCAAACGACACCGCTGGTTCTGCTCACACTGCCCTACCCTGTGCTCTGACCTCTTTCTCCCCTCTCTCTCCAGATGACATCTCGCGTCTTGTGACGGCCGGCCGCCCAACAACCTGCCCGCTTGACCCTATCCCCTCCTCTCTTCTCCAGACCATCTCCGGTGACCTTCTCCCTTACCTCACCTCGCTCATCAACTCATCCCTGACCGCTGGCTACGTCCCTCCCGTCTTCAAGAGAGCGAGAGTTGCACCCCTTCTGAAAAAACCTACACTCGATCCCTCCGATGTCAACAACTACAGACCAGTATCCCTTCTTTCTTTTCTCTCCAAAACTCTTGAATGTGCTGTCCTTGGCCAGCTCTCCCGCTATCTCTCTCAGAATGACCTTCTTGATCCAAATCAGTCAGGTTTCAAGACTAGTCATTCAACTGAGACTGCTCTTCTCTGTATCACGGAGGCACTCCGCACTGCTAAAGCTAACTCTCTCTCCTCTGCTCTCATCCTTCTAGACCTATCGGCTGCCTTCGATACTGTGAACCATCAGATCCTCCTCTCCACCCTCTCCGAGTTGGGCATCTCCGGCGCAGCCCATGCTTGGATTGCGTCCTACCTGACAGGTCGCTCCTACCAGGTGGCGTGGCGAGAATCTGTCTCCTCACCACGCGCTCTCACCACTGGTGTCCCCAGGGCTCTGTTCTAGGCCCTCTCCTATTCTCGCTATACACCAAGTCACTTGGCTCTGTCATAACCTCACATGGTCTCTCCTATCATTGCTATGCAGACGACACACAATTAATCTTCTCCTTTCCCCCTCTGATGACCAGGTGGCGAATCGCATCTCTGCATGTCTGGCAGACATATCAGTGTGGATGACGGATCACCACCTCAAGCTGAACCTCGGCAAGACGGAGCTGCTCTTCCTCCCGGGGAAGGACTGCCCGTTCCATGATCTCGCCATCACGGTTGACAACTCCATCGTGTCCTCCTCCCAGAGCGCTAAGAACCTTGGCGTGATCCTGGACAACACCCTGTCGTTCTCAACTAACATCAAGGCGGTGGCCCGTTCCTGTAGGTTCATGCTCTACAACATCCGCAGAGTACGACCCTGCCTCACACAGGAAGCGGCGCAGGTCCTAATCCAGGCACTTGTCATCTCCCGTCTGGATTACTGCAACTCGCTGTTGGCTGGGCTCCCTGCCTGTGCCATTAACTAGTTGCTCCTACCCTCTACTTTTTTGAACATTTTGTTAAAAATCGCGCAACATTTCAGCGCCCTGCTACTCATGCCAGGAATATAGTACGTTCATATGGTTAGAATGTGTGGATAGGAAACCCTCGGACGTTTTTAAAACTGGTTAAATCACGACTGTGGCTATAACATAACGTGCGTTACATCGGAAAGCGCAGGAAAACCTGATCACAGAAAATGGAAATAAATATCCTTGCGCCACTTCCAGCAATTGTTAACAGTGAGCCGAATTAGATAAGACCGAGCATTCAACTCCCACAGCATCCCCATGTTGTCTAGAGTCTTGTGAATTGAATCATCTTTGATTCTTGGTTGAACCGAAACAGGGGGCACCACTTACCTCCAGTCTCCGCCCAGATCATTCTGGAAGAGCTCTCTCCTGAAATTTTTTCCAAGACGACAGCTAATGATTTTTACATCATTTACATTTACATTTAAGTCATTTAGCAGACGCTCTTATCCAGAGCGACTTACAAATTGGTGCGTTCATTTTTATCGCTTATTAACGTTTACTAATACCTAAAGTAGCATTACAAACGTATTTCGAAGTGTTTTGTGAAAGTTTATCGTCTACTTTTTGAATTTTAAAAAATGACGTTACGTTGTGAAATCGCTGTTTTTTTCGTTTATCACACAGTCTACATATAACGATATCTTGGCTTTATATGGCCCGATTTAATCGAAATAAAGACCCAATAGTGTTTATGGGACATCTAGGAGTGCCAACAAAGAAGATGGTGAAAGGTAATGACTGTTTTCTATTTTATTGTGCGGTTTGTGTAACGCCGAAATGCTAATTATTTTGTTTACGTCCCCTGCTGTGCTTTTGTGTTGTAGTGTATTGATGCATGCTATCAGATAATAGCTTCTCATGCTGTCGCCGAAAAGCATTTTAAAAATCTGACTTGTTGCCTGGATTCACAACGAGTGTAGCTTTAATTTGATACCCTGCATGTGTATTTTAATGAACTTTTGAGTTTTAACTAATACTATTAGCATTTAGCGTAGCGCATTTGCATTTCCAGAGCTCTAGTTGGGACGCAAGCGTCCCAAGTAGAAGCAAGAGGTTAAACCCCTACAACTCATCCAGAACGCCGCAGCCCGTCTGGTGTTCAACCTTCCCAAGTTCTCTCACGTCACCCCGCTCCTCCGCTCTCTCCACTGGCTTCCAGTTGAAGCTCGCATCCGCTACAAGACCATGGTGCTTGCCTACGGAGCTGTGAGGGGAACGGCACCTCAGTACCTCCAGGCTCTGATCAGGCCCTACACCCAAACAAGGGCACTGCGTTCATCCACCTCTGGCCTGCTCGCCTCCCTACCACTGAGGAAGTACAGTTCCCGCTCAGCCCAGTCAAAACTGTTCGCTGCTCTGGCCCCCCAATGGTGGAACAAACTCCCTCACGACGCCAGGACAGCGGAGTCAATCACCACCTTCCGGAGACACCTGAAACCCCACCTCTTTAAGGAATACCTAGGATAGGATAAAGTAATCCTTCTCACCCCCCCTTAAAAGACCTAGATGCACTATTGTAAAGTGGCTGTTCCACTGGATGTCATAAGGTGAAAGCACCAATTTGTAAGTCGCTCTGGATAAGAGCGTCTGCTAAATGACTTAAATGTAAATGTAAATGTAATACGGAGACTTGATTACACACAGGTGGATTGTATTTATCATCATTAGTCATTTAGGTCAACATTGGATCATTCAGAGATCCTCACTGAACTTCGGGAGAGAGTTTGCTGCACTGAAAGTAAAGGGGCTGAATAATTTTGCACGCCCAATTTTTCAGTTTTTGATTTGTTAAAAAAGTTTGAAATATCCAATAAATGTCCTTCCACTTCATGATTGTGTCCCACTTGTTGTTGATTCTTCACAAAAAAATATGGTTTTATATCTTTATGTTTGAAGCCTGAAATGTGGCAAAAGGTCGCAAAGTTCAAGTGGGCCGAATACTTTCGCAAGGCACTGTATAAATAGTTAAGCAGTTAGATTAATAAACAATTAATTTGTAAGATAAATGTTTTAAAATGAAACATGTATGGAAACAGGTGAATTAACTCTTCAGTTAGCAAGCTCAAGCAAGCTAAAACCCACATGGTAGCAAAAACTCTCTCAGCCCCCTCTACTGTAACTCTCTCTCAGCCCCCTCTAGTGTAACTCTCTCTCAGCCCCCTCTACTGCACCGTTCTATCAGTCTCCTCTACTGTAATTCTTTCTCAGCCCCCTCTACTGTAACTCTTTCTCAGCCCCCTCTACTGTAACTCTCTCTCAGCCCCTCTACACTGCTCTATCAGCCCCCTCTACTGTAACTCTCTCTCAGCCCCTCTACTGTAACTGTCTCTCTCAGCCCCCTCTACTGTAACTCTCTCTCAGCCCCCTCTACTGTAACTCTCTCTCAGCCCCTCTACTGTAACTCTCTCTCAGCCCCCTCTACTGTAACTCTCTCTCAGCCCCCTCTACTGTAACTCTCTCTCAGCCCCCTCTACTGTAACTCTCTCTCAGCCCCCTCTACTGTAACTCTCTCTCAGCCTCCTCTACTGTAACTCTTTCTCAGCCCCCTTTACTGTACCACTCTATCAGCACCCTCTACTGTAACTCTCTCTCAGCCCCTCTACTGTAACTCTCTCTCAGCCCCTCTACTGTAACTCTCTCTCAGCCCCTCTACTGTAACTCTCTCTCAGCCCCCTCTACTGTAACTCTCTCTCAGCCCCCTCTACTGTAACTCTCTCTCAGCCCCTCTACTGTAACTCTCTCTTAGCCCCCTATACTGTACCGCTCTCAGCCCCCTCTACTGTAACTCTCTCTCAGCCCCTCTACTGTAACTCTCTCTCAGCCCCCTCTCCTGTAACTCTCTCTCAGCCCCTCTACTGTAACTCTCTCTCAGCCCCCTCTACTGTAACTCTCTCTCAGCCCCTCTACTGTAACTCTTTCTCAGCCCCCTCTACTGTAACTCTCTCTCAGCCCCCTCTACTGTACCACTCTATCAGCACCCTCTACTGTAATTCTTTCTCAGCCCCTCTACTGTAACTCTTTCTCAGCCCCCTCTACTGTAACTCTCTCTCAGCCCCCTCTACTGTAACTCTCTCTCAGCCCCTCTACTGTAACTCTCTCTTAGCCCCCTATACTGTACCGCTCTCAGCCCCCTCTACTGTAACTCTCTCTCAGCCCCTCTACTGTAACTCTCTCTCAGCTCCCTCTCCTGTAACTCTCTCTCAGCCCCCTCTACTGTAACTCTCTCTCAGCCCCTCTACTGTAACTCTCTCTCAGCCCCCTCTACTGTAACTCTCTCTCAGCCCCTCTACTGTAACTCTCTCTCAGCCCCCTCTCCTGTAACTCTCTCTCAGCCCCCTCTACTGTAACTCTCTATCAGCCCCCTCTACTGTAACTCTTTCCCTACCCCTCTACTGTAACCCTCTCTCAGCCCCTCTACTGTAACTCTTTCTCAGCCCCTCTACTGCACCGTTCTATCAGTCTCCTCTACTGTAACTTTCTCAACCCCCTCTACTGTACCGCTTTATCAGCCCCCTCTACTGTAACTCTCTCTCAGCCCCTCTACTGTAACTCTCTCTCAGCCCCTCTACTGTAACTCTCTCTCAGCCCCTCTACTGTAACTCTCTCTCAGCCCCTCTACTGTAACTCTCTCTCAGCCCCTCTACTGTAACTCTCTCTCAGCCCCTCTACTGTAACTCTCTCTCAGCCCCCTCTACTGTAACTCTCTCTCAGCCCCCTCTACTGTAACTCTTTCTCAGCCCCCTCTACTGTAACTCTCTCTCAGCCCCCTCTACTGTACCACTCTATCAGCACCCTCTACTGTAATTCTTTCTCAGCCCCCTCTACTGTAACTCTTTCTCAGCCCCCTCTACTGTAACTCTCTCTCAGCCCCCTCTACTGTACTGCTCTATCAGCCCCCTCTACTGTAACTCTCTCTCAGCCCCTCTACTGTAACTCTCTCTCAGCCCCTCTACTGTAACTCTCTCTCAGCCCCCTCTACTGTAACTCTCTCTCAGCCCCCTCTACTGTAACTCTCTCTCAGCCCCCTCTACTGTAACTCTCTCTCAGCCCCCTCTACTGTAACTCTCTCTCAGCCCCTCTACTGTAACTCTCTCTCAGCCCCCTCTACTGTAACTCTCTCTCAGCCCCCTCTACTGTAACTCTCTCTCAGCCCCCTCTACTGTAACTCTCTCTCAGCCCCCTCTACTGTAACACTCTCTCAGCCTCCTCTACTGTAACTCTTTCTCAGCCCCCTCTACTGTACCACTCTATCAGCCCCCTCTACTGTAACTCTCTCTCAGCCCCTCTACTGTAACTCTCTCTCAGCCCCTCTACTGTAACTCTCTCTCAGCCCCTCTACTGTAACTCTCTCTCAGCCCCCTCTACTGTAACTCTCTCTCAGCCCCTCTACTGTAACTCTCTCTCAGCCCCCTCTACTGTACCACTCTATCAGCCCCCTCTACTGTAACTCTCTCTCAGCCCCCTCTACTGCACCATTCTATCAGTCTCCTCTACTGTAACTCTCTCTCAGCCCCTCTACTGTAACTCTCTCTCAGCCCCTCTATTGTAACTCTCTCTCAGCCCCCTCTACTGTAACTCTCTCTCAGCCCCTCTACTGTAACTCTCTCTTAGCCCCTATACTGTACCGCTCTCAGCCCCTCTACTGTAACTCTCTCTCAGCCCCTCTACTGTAACTCTCTCTCAGCCCCCTCTCCTGTAACTCTCTCTCAGCCCCCTCTACTGTAACTCTCTCTCAGCCCCTCTACTGTAACTCTCTCTCAGCCCCCTCTACTGTAACTCTCTCTCAGCCCCTCTACTGTAACTCTCTCTCAGCCCCCTCTCCTGTAACTCTCTCTCAGCCCCCTCTACTGTAACTCTCTATCAGCCCCTCTACTGTAACTCTTTCCCACCCCCTCTACTGTAACCCTCTCTCAGCCCCTCTACTGTAACTCTTTCTCAGCCCCTCTACTGCACCGTTCTATCAGTCTCCTCTACTGTAACTTTCTCAACCCCCTCTACTGTACCGCTCTATCAGCCCCCTCTACTGTAACTCTCTCTCAGCCCCTCTATTGTAACTCTCTCTCAGCCCCTCTACTGTAACTCTCTCTCAGCCCCCTCTACTGTAACTCTCTCTCAGCCCCTCTACTGTAACTCTCTCTCAGCCCCTCTACTGTAACTCTCTCTCAGCCCCTCTACTGTAACTCTCTCTCAGCCCCCTCTACTGTAACTCTCTCTCAGCCCCCTCTACTGCACTGTTCTATCAGTCTCCTCTACTGTAACTCTCTCTCAGCACCTCTACTGTAACTCTCTCTCAGCCCCTCTACTGTAACTTTCTCTCAGCCCCTCTACTGTAACTCTCTCTCAGCCCCCTCTACTGTAACTCTCTCTCAGCCCCCTCTACTGTAACTCTCTATCAGCCCCCTCTACTGTAACTCTTTCTCACCCCCTCTACTGTAAATCTCTCTCAGCCCCTCTACTGTAACTCTTTCTCAGTCCCCTCTACTGCACCATTCTATCAGTCTCCTCTACTGTACCGCTCTATCAGCCCCCTCTACTGTAACGCTCTATCAGCCACCTCTACTGTACCGCTCTCTCAGCCCCCTCTACTGTAACTCTTTCTAAGCTCTTTCTCAAGTTTCAAAACAATAAAGGCATTACAAATGTCCTATTATATATATATATATATATATATATATATATATATATATATATATATATATATATATATAAATATATATATATATATATACAGTGTTGTAACAATGTACAAATGGTTAAAGTACACAAGGGAAAATAAATAAGAATAAATATGGGTTGTATTTACAATGGTGTTTGTTCTTCACTGGTTGCCCTTTTCTTGTGGCAACAGGTCACACATCTTGCTGCTGTGATGGCACACTGGGTAATTTCACCCAGTAGATATGGGAGTTTATCCAAATTGGGTTTGTTTTTGAATTCTTTGTGGATCTGTGTAATCTAAGGGAAATATGTCTCTCTATGGTCATACATTGGGCAGGAGGTTAGGAAGTGCAGCTCAGTTTCCACCTCATTTTGTCTTCTCTTGAGAGCCTTGTCTGCCTACGGTGGCCTTTCTCAATAGCAAGGCTATGCTCACTGAGTCTGTACATAGTCAAAGCATTCCTTAAGTTTGGGTCAGTCACAGTGGACAGATATTCTGCTGCTGTGTACTCTCTGTTTAGGGCCAAATAGCATTCTAGTTTGCTCAGTTTTTTTGTTAATTCTTTCCAATGTGTCAAGTAATTATCTTTTTGTTTTCTCATGATTTGCTTGGGTCTAATTGTGCTGCTGTCCTGGGGCTCTGTGGGGTGTGTTTGTGTTTGTGAACAGAGCCCCAGGACCAGCTTGCTTAGGGGACTCTTCTCCAGGTTCATTTCTCTGTAGGTGATGGCTTTGTTATGGAAGGTTTGGGAATTGCTTCCTTTTAGGTGGTTGTAGAATTTTACAGCTCTTTTCTGGATTTTGATAATTAGTGGGTATCGGCCTAATTCTGCTCTGCATGCATTATTTGTTGTTCTACGGTGTACACGGAGGATATTTTTGCAGAATTCTGCATGCAGAGTCTCAATTTGGTGTTTGTCCCATTTTGTGAAATCTTGGTTGGTGAGCGGACTCCAGACAACACAACCATAAAGGGCAATGGGTTCTATGACTGATTCAAGTATTTTTAGCCAGATCCTAATTGGTATGTTGAATTTTATGTTCCTTTTGATGGCATAGAATGCCCTTCTTGCCTTGTCTCTCAAATCGTTTACAGCTTTGTGGAAGTTACCTGTGGCGCTGATGTTTAGCCCAAGGTATGTATAGTTTTTTGTGTGCTCTAGGGCAACGGTACCTAGATGCAATTTGTATTTGTGGTCCTGGTGACTGGACCTTTTCTTGTAACACCATTATTTTTGTCTTACTGAGATTTACTGTCAGGGCCCAGGTCTGGCAGAATCTGTGCAGAATATCTAGGTTCTGCTGTAGGCCCTCTTTGGTTGGTGACAGAAGCACCAGATCATCAGCAAACAGTAGACATTTGACTTCAGATTCTATTTTTTTCACCTTTATTTAACCAGGTAGGCAAGTTGAGAACAAGTTCTCATTTACATTTGCGACCTGGCCAAGATAAAGCAAACACAGAGTTACACATGGAGTAAAACAAACATACAGTCAATAATACAGTAGAGACAAGTCTATCTACGATGTGAGCAGATGAGGTGAGATAAGGGAGGTAAAGGCAAAAAAGGCCATGGTGGCAAAGTAAATACAATATAGCAAGCAAAACACTGGAATGGTAGATTTGCAGTGGAAGAATGTGCAATGTAGAAATAAAAATAATGGGGTGCAAAGGAGCAAAATAAATAAATAAAATAAATACAGTAGGGAAAGAGGTAGTTGTTTGGGCTAAATTATAGATGGGCTATGTACAGGTGCAGTAATCTGTGAGCTGCTCTGACAGCTGGTGCTTAAAGCTAGTGAGGGAGATAAGTATTTCCAGAGATTTTTGTAGTTTGTTCCAGTCATTGGCAGCAGAGAACTGGAAGGAGAGGCGGCCAAAGAAAGATTTGGTTTTCGGGGTGACCAGAAAGATATACCTGCTGGAGCGCGTGCTACAGGTGGGTGATGCTATGGTGACCAGCGAGCTGAGATAAGGGGGGACTTTACCTAGCAGGGTCTTGTAGATGACATGGAGCCAGTGGGTTTGGCGACGAGTATGAAGCGAGGGCCAGCCAACGAGAGCGTACAGGTCGCAATGGTGGGTAGTATATGGGGCTTTGGTGACAAAACGGATGGCACTGTGATAGACTGCATCAAATTTGTTGAGTAAGGTATTGGAGGCTATTTTGTAAATGACATCGCCGAAGTCGAGGATTGGTAGGATGGTCAGTTTTAAAAGGGTATGTTTGGCAGCATGAGTGAAGGATGCTTTGTTGCGAAATAGGAAGACAGTTCTAGATTTAACTTTGGATTGTAGATGTTTGATGTGGGTCTGGAAGGAGAGTTTACAGTCTAACCAGACACCTAGGTATTTGTAGTTGTCCACGTATTCTAAGTTAGAGCCATCCAGAGTAGTGATGTTGGACAGGCGGGCAGGTGCAGGCAGCGATCGGTTGAAGAGCATGCATTTAGTTTTACTTGTATTTAAGAGCAATTGGAGGCCACGGAAGGAGAGTTGTATGGCATTGAAGCTTGCCTGGAGGGTTGTTAATAACACAGTGTCCAAAGAAGGGCCAGAAGTATACAGAATGGTGTCGTCTGCGTAGAGGTGGATCAGAGACTCACCAGCATCAAGAGCAACATCATTGATGTATACAGAGAAGAGAGTCGGTCCAAGAATTTAACCATCTGGCACCCCCATAGAGACTGCCAGAGGTCCGGACAACAGACCCTCCGATTTGACACACTGAACTCTGAGAAGTAGTTGTTGAACCAGGCGAGGCAGTCATTTGAGAAACCAAGGCTGTCGAGTCTGACGATGAGGATGTGGTGATTGACAGAGTCGAAAGCCTTGGCCAGATCAATGAATACGGCTGCACAGTAATGTTTCTTATCGATGGCGGTTAAGATATCATTTAGGACCTTGAGCTTGGCTGAGGTGCACTCATGACCAGCTCTGAAACCGGATTGCATAGCAGAGAGGGTATGGTGAGATTTGAAATGGTCGGTAATCTGTTTGTTGACTTGGCTTTCGAAGACCTTGGAAAGGCAGGGTAGGATAGATATAGGTCTGTAGCAGTTTGGGTCAAGAGTGTCCCCCCCTTTGAAGATGGGGATGACCGCATCTGCTTTCCAATCTTTGGGAATCTCAGACGACACGAAAGAGAGCTTCGAGGGGACTCCTAGTAGGTAGGTATATCTATAGCTCATCTCTTGGCAGTAGTACTGTAGACTACTTTATCACTGACCTCAACCCAGAGTTTCTCAGAGCGTTCACAGTCAGCCCACTGACACCCCTATCAGATCACAGCAAAATCACAGTCTACTTGAACAGAGCAATACTCAATCATGAGGCATCAAAGCCAAAGGAACTGAGTAACATTAAGAAATGCTATAGATGCAAGGAATGCAGTTTGGAAACCTACGAAAGGAAACAACAAATTCAATCCCTTTTAGACAATTTCCTGAGTGAAACGTTCCACTGTAATAGTGAAGGTGTAAACTTGGCAGTAGAAAATCTTAACAGTATATTTGACCTCTCAGCTTCCCTATCAAATCTAAAAATCTCAAATAGAAAACCAAATCAAATTAACAACAATGACAAATGGTTTGATGAAGAATGCAAAAATCTAAGAAAGAAATTGAGAAACCTGTCCAACCAAAAACATAGAAACCCGGAAAACCTGAGTCTTCACTATGGTTTGGTTTTGAGGCACAGTCACGGGAAATAATTACCTTTACCCGCTGTATTGTGGCAGAGTGGAACTCTCTTCGTGGTGGCAGGGTGGAACTCTCTTCGTGGTAGCAGGGTGGAACTCTCTTCGTGGTAGCAGGGTGGAACTCTTTTCGTGGTAGCAGGGTGGAACTCTCTTCGTGGTAGCAGGGTGGAACTCTCTTCGTGGTAGCAGGGTGGAACTCTTTTCGTGGTAGCAGGGTGGAACTCTTTTCGTGGTAGCAGGGTGGAACTCTTTTCGTGGTAGCAGGGTGGAACTCTTTTCGTGGTAGCAGGGTGGAACTCTTTTCGTGGTAGCAGGGTGGAACTCTCTTCGTGGTAGCAGGGTGGAACTCTCTTCGTGGTAGCAGGGTGGAACTCTCTTTGTGGTAGCAGGGTGGAACTCTTTTCGTGGTAGCAGGGTGGAACTCTTTTTGTGGTAGCAGGGTGGAACTCTTCGTGGTAGCAGGGTGGAACTCTCTTCGTGGTAGCAGGGTGGAACTCTCTTCGTGGTAGCAGGGTGGAACTCTCTTCGTGGTAGCAGGGTGGAACTCTCTTCGTGGTAGCAGGGTGGAACTCTCTTCGTGGTAGCAGGGTGGAACTCTCTTCGTGGTAGCAGGGTGGAACTCTTTTTGTGGTAGCAGGGTGGAACTCTCTTCGTGGTAGCAGGGTGGAACTCTCTTCGTGGTAGCAGGGTGGAACTCTCTTCGTGGTAGCAGGGTGGAACTCTTTTCGTGGTAGCAGGGTGGAACTCTTTTCGTGGTAGCAGGGTGGAACTCTTTTCGTGGTAGCAGGGTGGAACTCTTTTCGTGGTAGCAGGGTGGAACTCTTTTCGTGGTAGCAGGGTGGAGATAAACACTTGTGCGTTGGGGAAAGTAGAAGAAGCTTTTTCAATCACTCCCTTCAGTGTTGTGGCCACCCTTTCCTGCTGTGCTCTCAGGTCGTTTGTGCCTGTGTGTATTATTATGTGGCTGGGTGACCCTAGTTGGTCCTCAGACAGAAGGTCTAGGGCACGCTGGGTGTTTGGACACCAGAGTTTAGACACTGTGTTTGGGAAAAAGTGTTTTCTTGTATATATTTCCCATTTCTCTGTCTCTTTCTCTAACTCTGTCTCTGTCTCTAACTCTCTCTTTCTCTAACTCTGTCTCTAACTCTCTCTTTCTCTAACTCTGTCTCTAACTCTCTCTGTCTCTGTCTCTAACTCTGTCTGTGTCTCAGTCTCTGTTTTTGTATCTAACTCTGTCTCTAACTCTCTCTGTCTCTAACCCTGTCTCCGTCTCTAACTCTGTCTGTGTCTCAGTCTCTGTTTTTGTATCTAGCTCTGTCTCTAACTGTCTCTGTCTCTAACTCTTTCTCTGTCTCTAACTCTTTCTCTGTCTCTAACTTCTTCTCTATCTCTGTCTCTGTTATTTACTCTGTCTCTGTCTCTAACTCTGTTTCTAACTTTCTCTTGTCTTTTACTCTTTTTGTCTCAGTCAACATTTTTTGTGATATTTTTTCACATGATTTTGCCAGTGTTTCTTGACTATACCACAACCACTGCATTTGACATTGTGCTCAGGATTTCAGACAGACCTCAAAGTAATAGACAGTTTATGATTGCAATACATTTTTTTCAGTTGGTACATCTTTGAATCATATTGGGTGGTTTTGGTCTCACATGTCTGGAGAGGCTGGGTTGAGACGATCTTGTGGTTGCTCTGAGTGAGTGGAGGGCTGTGGGTGTGAGTCTATGGGTTGTGGCTCTATGTTGTTGAACTCAGTTTCATAAATAGTCACTAACAGTTGAGAGGAACTGAGAGAAGACGGGTGTGGACTGTGAACTTTACTTGTGTGGAAGGGAACACATTTTCATATTCACAACTGAATAACACAGTTTAAATACACTATTCGTGGTATAGGGTACAACCACAAGCTTGAATTGGCAAATGCGATACATGTTATATGAAGTTAGATGGGTCTATCACCCAAACCACAAGAATGAAAATGACAACAAAATCAGTCTAGTTGCTATACATTTTGAAATAAGGAATGTGCACACAAAAAAGTGTACATTTCTATCATAAACATATCTCAGATGATATATGAATACTATTAGCGTATGTCTTTGGCAGTCTCTGCACACCAAAAATCCAGCTTTGTACAAAGCACAAACGTGTTTCAGTCTGTTGGGCAATTGTTTGTGGGATGTAAAGTGGAAGGAAATCTGACGCCTTTTCCACTCTTGTAAGAAACATCAATGAATGTGTTGACTTGCCTTGAAAGGCGTATCACTCACTACGCAGTATATTAATAAGTGCAGTGGGAGGTATGAGGCCAGGTTCACTATCGCTGGGAGGAGACCGGACACTCACCCACTCAGTCAAGCCAGATATCGGAGAGCTCACAACCACCCTCTCTCCCCATCTCGGACAAAGCATAACATAACTGGACATCACTTCGCACTAGAGACACTGTGCCATTTCTTCGAAGAGGCAACAAGTAAGGGATTTGTTTCTCAATTACAAGTAAGGCATTTTACATACATGTTAGTTTATTTTGCTAACCACTTGACAGGAGCATCTCCATAACAAGAGGCTGCGGACCAAAGAGCTGCACTCCTAAAATGTCGGTTACAGAAACACTTTTTTGTTTAACCAAATGCCCAATACGCAAGTTTTATGTTTCAGCAAACACTGCATTTGTTAGCCTAATGGTGTATTGTTGCAGCGGAGTTTTAGGTAACATATTAGCCTAATGTGACTACTGGCCTCTGAAACTGTTCAAGTCATTCTAGTCATAGATAGAGACATCCTCTTTCGCAGCGTTGCGCGCGGATTAGCTGTGCGCATTCAATGAGCGCCGCCAGTTTACTACACTGAGTCCCCTGGTACTTGATAAGGATTGTGGTTTGTTGTCACGGCAGATTTATGGGACAGACAATGGGACTGAATTGAATGTGCACTCAGATAGGCTTCAGGTCGTGTGTAAATGTGTCGTTCCACGAATTGAGTCCCTTTTGCGAACCGTTAATATTTTATTTTGTAGAAATTGTGCACCAATATTGCATTTTAAAAGCCTGTCATATTAAATGTGAAGTGCCCGTTAATATACATGGACAATTCTATAAATCAGATTTATAATATGAACAGACTTCATAAAGTGCAAAATGTTTCACTCTGTGCAACCTCTAAGAAGATTTTAACCCACTCAACCCCAACATTTCTCCAATCATTTTGAAGCCCAATAATATTTTTTGCTTTGTCAAAGTAATTTCTGAAGATTATTCTTTTTTTCATGCAGTTAATGATTCATTTAAAACTGTCACTCATTTTGCCAACTGGTCTCAGTGCATTTTGTATTATCCTGTACGTAAATCCGAGACACACCCTTTAATATGATATGAAGGGTTTGGGAGTAACGGATTACATCTCAGGGATTACAAAAATTACCAACACATTTTTTACTGTAATCCGGTACGTTACCAACAAAAATATTGTAATCAGATTACAGATACGTTTGAAAAACTAGATTATTACTTCGAGGATTACTTTTAAATTCAGAAAGGATGTTTGCGAGAAGAAAAAAACATTTGACACTTCTCTGTTTTCTGAAAGACATTCAAATCAGCATTGAAAAAAAGCGCAAATTTAAATTTGTTCCGCCTGAGCGAGTCTGACCACAATTCAGAGACCACTATGATGACACACCAAATGTGTTTGATGAATCGCGGGAAAATAGCAGGAATAGGCTTTTGTAGGCTACAGTCCAAGGTATGTCTTCCAAAGATGCGACTGCTGTTGGCATTCAAAGATGATCCAATTTGAATAAACGCTTGGAGGTAAAGGATGACAGCAGTGGTGTAGTCTACGGCGATACAGATATCACTTATTATTGATATCTACATAGCGCATTGATGTAAATCATTGCTGCGCTCTCATTTAGCTATTTGCGATTTACGGACTGTGGTTGTTGTGGATGGCTGTTCACAAATCTAAATGAGTATTTGAAACCAATAGTCGTTGAATTCAAGAAGTTTAAGGTGCCTATCAATCATGGTTTTTGAAATCAGTGGACAGCCAATGAAAAATGCGCTCTTATAACAGCTGCATAGTGCTGATCCAAGCCTGTGGAATAAAAGTGGGGCTTTTATTCATGCTGATTCATAATTCATGCTGATCAAATAAATAAATCCATAGGACTAATGGACACATGCTCAAACTCGCACACTTTTGATAGATTTAAATTGGCAATCTGTAGTTGCTACATCCATTTTTGGAGTAATAAATATCTATTGATTGCTGAAGAATATAATTTAGAAATGCCTCATGAGCTTAGTTCACACTCCATGAGAACCCAAAATATAAGCTCGTTTTTCTCCAATGTTTGTAAACATTGCAAATGTAAACAAACACTGTATAGCCTCATAACATGGTTAAAACAATAATGTTAATATCATGGATGGTCATTCCTTGCATCCATAGCTCTGACTATTAATCTGAGAGTGAATACATTTCTCCAGGCCCATCCCTCAGTTTTTTATCAAAACAAAGGCGGGGCAACTGTTTTGTTATTGTTTCATCTGTGGATTTGCCCTTTAAACAGCTGCATATTATCAAGATATCAAAGTGTCACCAACAAAAAGATTAACAATAGACCTATAGCAAATGTAGCATATGGCATTCATTTTTCACATGTAAATTGCACTTTTCAGTGGTGCTCAAAGCATGCCACTCCATGAGCACAGCATTTATTTATCAACTCGAATCAATGACCCCAATCAGTCCTCCATGACAACAAAATCATAAACAACAGAGTAGGGCTGGCTCATAAATCCTTAGTTGTGGGGTCATACTCAGGTAAAACAATTAGGCTAATCTATACTTCCTTATGTCCAAGTCCTATTCTTGAAGATCAAGGGATATAACATTTATACGAAGGACTGGAATTCTGATAGACTGGTTTTTAATGTAAAGATATATTTTAATCGTAGTATTATATGTAGTAAAAAGCGATGGGTTAGAAGAAGCCAACATAACCAACCTATAAAGTAAAATGTAACATCCATATATGGCCAGCTATGTAAACTTTAACATTGATTTATCCTGCAATAGATGGCGTTCAATTAGTAACATACATTTGTGTCTTCTTCTAATGCCTCTTAAGGGGAATGTAATCTAAAGTAACGGAATGTAATCAGATTAAGTTACTGAGTTTGGGTAATCCCAAAATCACGTTACTTATTACAATTTTGGACAGGTAACTAGTAACAGCAACAGATTACATTTAGAAAGTAACCTACCCAACCCTCATGATATGTTACGTTTGGTATGGTTACATAAAACAGATGGTTACTTAAGGCAAAATCAAAAGTAGGGTGGTTGGTCGGATTGTATGGGTAGGTGTATAACGCAAATGTCTAGCAACCCAAAGGTTGCGAGTTCAACTCTCATCACGGACAACTCCTAAACTTAACCTTAACTCCTAGCTACTGTTAGCCACCTAGCTAGAATTCGTAACATATCATATGGTATGCACATTTATACCATTGTATGTTTCGCAAATTTGTTACATATTGTCCGTTTTGCAAATTCGTAACATCCTATTATGTGAACTGAACTCTCGTTTTAATATGATGACACTAACGCTTAAAATAAAAAATCTAAAGAAGCATTGAACTTCTGTTAATCAAATGTAAAAGCAGGTGAACTGGTTCAACTCTTTTTTTTGCCATTTTCTGGTGTTTTGTGGTGGAAAACTGAGTGGGTTAAGCATAATATGTCAACCCTGTTACCCATAGAATGACAGGCTAGAAATGTTTGAACAAGAAAAAAACATTGTGAGCCTTGCATTCAATTACTGCTGGCTGTTGCACACAAGCTTCCATTCCCTTAGTCACAAGGGGCACGTTCACATAGTCCTGGGACTAAGAGCCTCACCAGCCCTGGACTAACGGAGATTTTAGTCCGTGGCTAGTGCAAGTGCACATTCTAATGTGGGATAGCACCAACCCTAGCCCAGAAGCACGGTGCCAAAGCAGCCCGTGTGAAACGCGGTCAAGAACAACACATACAATGTTCTCTGTCCAATCACAAACACATAAAATGTTCTCTGTCTAATCACAAACACATAAAATGTTCTCTGTCTAATCACAAACACATAAAATGTTCTCTGTCTAATCACAAACACATAAAATGTTCTCTGTCTAATCACAAACACATAAAATGTTCTCTGTCTAATCACAAACACATAAAATGTTCTCTGTCCAATCATAAACACATAAAATGTTCTGTCCAATTACAAAAGCTGCACTTAATTTGCACATCCTGTGATGCGTTCCTCACACTATTTTAATAAGTCAATGTATACGATTTCATCCTTCCATCTGACAAAAACTTGACAAAAAAACAAAATACTTTCGTCCATGCAAAACATTTGTTGCTATGGTTAACAAAACGGTTGCTATGCAGGCTGGCTGACGTCTTCTCATTTTTCTAGCCAACTGCTCAACAAACTCTACAGCTGAACGGGCAGAAAACTCTCAACTGTCATCAGTTTTCATAGTTTTTCTATTGATATTTATTGGATATATGCTAGCAAACCATTGTAATAATATTGTTGCATGATTTCGAATAGATCTGAAAAGTTCATGTCTCGTTCATGCACAGCATTCTCTGTACAGGGGCAACATCATATTTCAAAAGCGAAACATTGTTTCCGAGGTCTGACAGGCAGACAGGAAGGTTTATACAAACCATCGCTGTTGGAAATCGAAGTCTAGAAGCAAGAGGAAAAATGGGTTAATAAATGCCTTATTGCTTATAACATTGGTCGCTTGGTAGAGATAGAATGTTGGTTGCATGTGTGTTCGTCTGTTAGCCCAGGACTTTGGTATACAAGTGTGAATCCTTAGCTCAGGGCTAAAGTTTAGTCCGGGTTAACAAATGCTTATATGTACAGGTTAAGCCTGGGGCTATGAACAATGCAGTGTGCAAATGCCTAAGGGGATTTATGGCTGATTTAAGATGAAAACTCCAACCCTGTTACAGTCAACCCTGTTACTTTATTTGGCAATTAATAGGCATGTGTTATAGTCCTTTTTTATTTATTTAACCTCTTGGTGGGATGGGATGTGAGATGGGAAAACATGTTTCTTATGATAAAAAAAAAAATAGATGTTACACTACCCTCAAGGGACTCATGTCATGGAATTACCCAAGACAATTTTGCGTTTTACTCAACATAAGTGTGTGTGTGTCTCACTGATTAAAATGTAGTCGTTCCCTTGCCTATAAACAATTATTTTCTTATAGAATTATAAGGCATTTATAAAATAATAATTGTGACACATGGATAATCTATTAGCATAGTAAAAAGGTAAAAAATGTGATTCGATTTGAGGTGCTTGGGTACAAAAGGTTCCCAATATAGCAAATATATAAATAAAACTAAAGAGTTCCTCTTCCTCATCTTATTTTACTTTAGCAGCTACACTATATATACAAAGTATGTGGACACCCCTTCAAATTAGCGGATCTGGCTATTTTAGCCACACCTGTGGCTGACAGGTGTATAAAATTGAACACACCGCCATGCAATCTCCAGAGACAAACATTGAATGGCCTTACTGAAGAGCTCAGTGACTTTCAACGTGGCACCTCTATAGGATGCCACCTTTTCAACAAGCCAGTTCGTCAAATTTCTGCCTCGCTAGAGCTGCCGCGGTCATCTTGTGAAGTGGAACCCTCTAGGAGCAACAACAGCTCAGCCGCAAAGTGGTAGGCCACATAAGCTCACAGAACGGGACCCCTGAGTGCTGAAGTGCGTAGGGCGTAAAAATCATCGGTCCTCGATTGCAACACTCACTACCGAGTTCCAGTTTGTCTCTGGAAGCAACGCCAGCACAATGATTGTTCGTCGGGAGTCTCATGAGCTGGGTTTCCATGGCCGAGCAGCTGCAAACAAGCCTAAGATCACCATGCACAATACCAAGTGTCGGCTGGAGGGGTGTAAAGCTCGCTGGCCTGCACAGAGCCCTGACCTCAACCCCATCGAACACCTTTGGGATCAATATGGAACGCTGACTGCGAGCCAGTCCTATTCGCCCAACATCAGTGACTAACTTCACTAATGCTCTTGTGGCTGAATGGAAGCAGCAAAGAGGGGACCAACTCCATATTAATGGACATTATTTTGCAATGAGATGTTCGACGAGCAGATATCCACATACTTTGAGTAATTTAGTGTATATGGATGTTTGTGGGCCCTCCCATGATCCCTCTCCTTTGAGTCCTTTCTTTTACAACACAAAAGCCTAAACCAACAGGAGAGAACTCTTCCAGCAAGAGAGACCGTCAATCTTTTATTGTCGCACCTTCAGCATTCTCTGGTCTTGGGTTAACACAGGTAAACAGCTTTCATTGCTCCCTTTTTGTCTTGTATTGTAATGCATCATCGGCCCTGCATGCTGCATGCTGCTTTCCTAATGTGTAAATCATCAGCGATAATAAGATACAGCCACCCTTACAGTGGTGCCAAATATAATAATATAATGCTCAAGTTCATATATACTGGCTTTGATGCAGGGCATAACATTAACTTTTTGGCCTTACTTACCGTGTCAGTTAGATTTAAAAATGACACAAACTAAACACAAACTGATGATCATGCTTTGTAATGTTTCTAGAACAAGAACTGTGTTACTAGTAAGAAGTAATGTGGTATATTGTTTCATTTCATTAAACATTTTTTTTTAACCAAAATATCATAGAAAATATATTTGTGTAATGTAACTCTGTGTTGTTGTTTGTCGCACTGCTTTGCTTTATCTTTGCCAGGTCGCAGTTGTAAATGAGAACTTGTTCTCAACTGGCCTACCTGGTAAAATAAAGGTGAAATAATATATTTCTTTTAAAATCACAGATGAGACCAACATGTTCACCTGCCCCCTTAACTGCGGGAGGTTACCGTGGTAGCACGATTTGAGTCATGTTTGCACTTGTGAGATCGAGTCTGACTAGACTAGAGGCATTGTCTTCTCATCCGTAGCAGTTGAATCTCAAACCTAGAAAAACAAGCTAGCTTGTCAACAAAACTATGTAAATAGCCAAGAAACACAAGGACAAAATCTCACTTCTATAGACTTTTGTTTCAAGTAAATTAGACCAACTGTTATGCCTGTGCACAGCGCTTCTAAAAATCTTTCAATCAGCTCTTCACGTGTTCACAGCCGCCAGTTGTAGTGCGATTCATATATCAGCTATGAAACAAAACGGCAGAAATACTTTAAAAACAGCTACTGAGGCATTTCTTTAACTAGAAATGTGATCTTACTTGACTATACATGTGATCACACTTGACTATTTTTATTCACAAAATAATGTGAGTGAAATGCTCGCAATGCCAGTGGTAAAATCTATCCGCATGTGGCAGGTGTTAATTTTAGGCCCTCCTAGCTCTCATGGTACGTAGTCTATCTATGTTGTAACCAGCTCAGCCTCATTGGGTGTTTGGAGTGTGGCGAAACTAAAGGTTTGTGATCTGAATATTCCCCTTTTCCTTTGGGGGGCAGATGAAAGGGGGAGGAAGGAGAAAGAGCAAGAGAAAAGTGTGCAGCTGCTGCTATTAGGGAGAATGACAAAACTACTGAAGTAAAGGGCATGATGTCACGGACACCGACGTCTCGCTTCCAGACAAACTAAACACCTTCTTTGCCCGCTTTGAGGATAATACAGTGCCACCGACGCAGCCGGCTACCAAGAACTGTAGGCTCTCCTTCTCCATGGCCGACGTGAGTAAGACATTTGAACGTGTTAACCCTCGCAAGGCTGCTGGCCCAGACGGCATCCCAAGCCGCGCCCTCCGAGCATGCGCAGACTAGCTGGCTGGTGTGTTTACGGACATATTCAATCTCTCCCTATCCCAGTCTGCTGTTCTCACATGCTTCAAGATGGCCACTATTTTTCCTATACCCAAGAAAGCAAAGGTAACTGAACTAAATGACTATCGCCCCGTAGCACTCACTTCTGTCATCATGAAGTGCTTTGAGAGACTAGTCAAGGATCATATCACCTCCACCTTACCTGTCACCCTTACTTGACCCACTTCAGTTTGCTTACCGCCCAAATAGGTCCACAGACGATGCAATCGTCATCACACTGTACACTGGCCTATTCCATATGGACAAGAGGAATACCTATGTAAGAATGCTCTTCATTGACTATAGCTCAGCATTCAACACCATAGTACCCTCCAAGCTCATCGTTAAGCTTGAGGCCCTGGGTCTCAACCCCGCCCTATGCAATTGGGTTCTGAACATCCTGACGGGCCACCACCAGGTGGTGAAGGTAGGAAACAACATCTCCAATTCACCAATCCTCAACACTGCGGCTCCACAAGGGTGCGTGCTCAGCCCCCTCCTGTACTCCCTGTTCACCCATGACTGCGTGGCCATGCACGCCTCCAACTCAATCGTTACGTTTGCAGATGACACAACAGTAGTAGGCTTGATTACCAACAATGACGAGACAGCCTACAGGTAGGAGGTGAGGGCACTCGGAGTGTGGTGCCAGGAAAACAACCTCTCACTCAACGTCAACAAAACAAAGGAGATTATCGTGAACTTAAGGAAACAGCTGAGGGAGCACCCCCCTATCCACATCAACATGACAGCAGTGGAGAAGGTGGAAAGCTAAGTTCCTTGGCGTACACATCATGGACAAACTGAAATGGCCCACCCGCACAGACAGTGTGGTGAAGAAGGCGCGATAGTGCCTCTTCAACCTCGGGAGGCTGAAGAAATTTGGCTTGTCACCTAAAACCCTCACAAACCTTTACAGATGCACAGTTGAGAGCATCCTGTCGGGCTATATCACCACCTGGTATGGCAACTGCACCGCCCACAACTGCAAGGCTCTCCAGAGGGTGGTGCAATCTGCACAACGCATCACTGGGGGCAAACTACCTGCCATCCAGGACACCTACAGCACCCGATGTCACAGGAAGGCCAGAAAGATCATCAAGGACAACAACCACCCGAGCCACTGCCTGTTCACCCCGCTACCATCCAGAAGGCGAGGTCAGTACAGGTGCATCAAAGCTGAGACCGAGAGACTGAAAAACAGCTTCTATCTCAAGGCCATCAGACTGTTTAACAGCCATCACTAACACAGAGAGGCTGCTGCCTACATACAGACTTGAAATCATTGGCCACTTTAATAACTGGATCACTAGTCACTTTAATTATGCCACTTTAATAATGTTTACATGTCTTGCATTACTCATCTCATATGTATATACTATATTTTATACCATCTATTGCATCTTGTCTGTGCTGCTCTGCCATTGCTCATCCATATATTTATATGTATACGTTCTTATTCCATTAATTTACATAGATTTGTGTGTATTTGGTAGTTGTTTTGGAATTTTTAGTTTACATGTTAGATATTGCTGCACTGTTGGAACTAGAAACACAAGCATTTCGCTACACTCGCAATAACATCTGCTAACCATGTGTATGTGACCAATGCAAATGATTTGATTTGAGGTTGTGTGCCAGAGGTGAAGGGGTCAAGTGTCAAATAGCAATGAAAGGGGCTATCGATTGAATAGCGCCACGATCGCTGAAAGAATGAGCTGAAACCACAGGCAGCCCTAACACAACACACACATGTCTATTGGCCACTGCTCCAGGTACATGCACTAACACACTCAGTCACAGATATCGCAGACAGCTTGGCGTGGGCAACGTGGTATTCTGCGGTCACACACTCTCACATAGCTCTCACACACCCAGCTGCTCGAAGCGGTCACGTTTCAATGCACTTTAACACGCTGTATCGCCCAGCGGCGCTGATTGTCTTTGACCGTGGCTGGACCGGGTCTAAAGTAGTTAAACCCCCTGGTGACCCAGTGTTTTCCAGAAGCACACAGAGTAGCCAGCCAAATAGAAAAAGTAGCCAGCCAGGATCCTGAAAATGTATTCATTCAGTGTATTGTTTATTTTTTTGGTATATCTTCTAGGCTTATATGATCAGGACTATTTTCTAGGTAAGAAAACATAAACCTTTTTTAAACAACTAACCTGTCCTCTCTTGAGATTAAAGTATTTTATAACAAGATATGAATTGCCACAATTATGGCTTCCCAGTGGGTGGGCCTGGCTGCCAAGTGGGTGGGCCTATGCCCTCCCAGGCTCACCTATGACTGAACCCCTGCCCAGTCATGTGAAATCCATATACTAGGGCCTAGTGAATTTATTTCAATTGACTGATTTCCTTATATGAACTGTAACTCAATAAAATCTTTGAAATTGTTGCATATTGCGTTTATATTTTTGTTCAGTATAAGTGGAAAATGTACCCGGCTGGAAATTAGTGTGTAACTGGTTGATATAGCCGACAGCTGGCGCTAGTGGCAAACACTGATAACCCGGCTCTGATGTCTCCCCACGTCTCAGTCTGTGGACATATGTGCCAATCAGGAGGAAAAGGAGAGGTTATATTATTCATGGTTTTCATGTCTAGGGTTTGTTCTTCAATCCCTCACATCCCTCCCGTCATGTTGTGACTGTCAGGAGAAGAGAGACATCATACCTGAGTGTAAGAGGACCAATCATAATCAGACATACAGAGAGGTCAGAGGTTGTGCTGTAATAAATGAAAATATTGAGCAGTGTGTGTAAGTGTTCATGATGCATGTTGCATGAGTGTGTAGGATCCTTTTGCGTGTGTGTGTGTACTGTATGTGATTAGTCTCCAATGTTTTCAGATTACATAGTTGTGGTTATGACAGAGCTGTCCTTTGATCCTCTTGCGATGCGATCCTCTCTTAATCTGGATGTTGTGTTTTTTGGACTAATGACAACATAGCTGGTGCAAAAGATATTGACTGGATGGCAAAAGATAGCTTTGGCAGTCATTCCTCAATCATCCCAAAACAACAGAGCCATTATGAATTAATAAAGCATTGTTTTAAGAGTTAACTACATTTAGATTTTTTTCAGATCTGGTGGCGTATAATAAAAAGTTATGTGGTTTTTTTGTGTTAATTTCATTTGGGTGCTTATTAGATCTCATAACATACTGTAGAATGCAGGGCTCTGTGAAGAAGTTAATTGCTTTTCTGATCTAGCTCTGCCCCAGGAACGGAGTGAGGTCAGGACTGATGGGTTGAGATCTTGTTAATAAAAGTCAAAGGAACTCAGGGCAGAGCTCTCTAAATATAGTTCAAACATTTACTGTGACATGGCAAACAGACAGATTGAGATCAGGACTGATGGGCTGCTGTCTTCTTGTCTTGTCTTCAGATCCCAGATCAGTGAGGTGTGCGTGATCGTTCCCAGAAAACGGCAGAAGGATGAACAGCTTCGATCTGGATGAGCTGTTCGACACGTGGGAGGACCTGAACCTCACAGGCCTCTTGGAGAACGGGACGCGCGTGGAGATGGGTGGCTGTCCCACAGCCTTCGACCGCAGCGCCCTGCTCCACTCCATGTGCATCCTCTATGTCTTCATCTTCGTGGTCGGTTTGGCCGCCAACAGCCTCGTCCTCTGGATCAACATCCGCGCCCAGCGCACCACCTCCCCTCGCCACGAGACCCACCTTTACATCGCCCACCTGGCGGTGGCTGACCTGTGCGTGTGCATCACGTTGCCCGTGTGGGTGAGCTCCCTGGCACAGCACAGCCACTGGCCCTTCAGCGAGTTGGCATGTAAGCTCACCCACCTGCTCTTCTCCGTTAACCTCTTCAGCTCCATCTTCTTCCTGGCCTGCATGAGCGTCGACCGCTACATGAGCATGACACGGCCGGCCGACAGTGAGGATGGGGGCCGGCGCCGGAAGCTGATTCGCCACGGCGTATGTATGGGGGTGTGGCTCCTGGCTCTGGTGGCTTCCCTGCCGGACACATACTTCCTGCGGGCTCTGAGGTCATCACAAGGGGAGGTAGTGCTGTGCAGGCCGGTGTACCCAGAGGAACACCCTAGGGAGTGGATGGTAGGGGTCCAGCTGAGCTTTATCCTGCTTGGCTTCATCATCCCCTTCCCTGTCATCGCTCTGGCCTATGCCCTCCTGGCCAAAGCACTCTCCTCCTCCTCCTCTTCCTCCTCGGCAGTGGAGCAGGAGCGTCGTGTGAGCCGCAGGGTGATCCTGGCCTACATAGTGGTGTTCCTCGGCTGCTGGGGGCCCTACCACGGGGTGCTCCTGGCCGATGCCCTCTCCCTGCTGGGCCTGGTTCCTCTGAGCTGTGGGCTGGAGAACGCCCTCTACGTGGCGCTGCACCTCACCCAGTGTCTGTCCCTGCTCCACTGCTGCGTCAACCCCATCCTCTACAACTTCCTCAACAGGAACTACCGCTACGACCTGATGAAGGCCTTCATCTTTAAGTACTCCACACGTACAGGCCTGGCCAGGCTCATAGAACAGACCCATGTCTCTGAGACAGAGTACTCTGCCGTCGCTGTGGAGAACACACCACAGATCTGAGACTGAACTCTAGAACACACGCTGGAACTCAAAAACACATCAAGGACATTTAGAACATAGTCTAGATCAGTGGTCACCAACTGGTCCATCTCCAAGGCTTTCCTAGTCGATCGCCAAACATGTCTGTAAAAAGCCCAACGAGAAAGCCTTGCGTTCTTAATTGTTTCGCTCTGTTTGCGGTAGGTGCACTTCATTCAGCTGCCCTGCTTGCCAGGTAGTCGAAGTGTTTCCATTTTTAATAATTTAAGGTACAACTCTGCCTACCCAGTGGTCGTGGAGATCAAATCAAGTACACCTATAGGCCTACCGTTGGCTAATCAGATATACTATATATACACAAAAGTATGTGGACATCCTTTCAAATGAGTGGATTTGGCTATTTCAGCTACACCACTTGGTGACAGGTGTATAAAATCAAGCACACAACCATACAATCTCCATAGAGAAACATGGGCAGTACAATTGCCTTACTGAAGAGCTCAGTGACTTTCAATGTGGCACCGTCATAGGATGCCATCCTTTCCAACAAGTCAGTTAGTCAAATTTCTGCCCTACTAGAGCTGCCCCGGGAAAGTGTACGTGCTGTTATTGTGAAGTGGAAACGTGTAGGAGCAACAACGGCTTAGCCGAGAAGTGGTAGGCCACACAAGCTCACAGAACGGTCTGTCCTAGCATTGCCTGTATTCGAGCTGCAGTAATGATTGTATATAGAGTTCACCCAATAGCTGCATTATTTTTTAAACTGCTAGAGGTGTGTGTGTGTGTGTATGTGTGTGTGTGTGCGTACGCGGTGTGTGGAGCTTAGAGTCCACTTTGTAAATAGTTAGAAGGGCATTGAAATACTGTACATATATTATCATTATGAGATTGTTATTGTTCAACTTAAGATATATTTTTGTACATATTATAACATATTTATGGTATGCTTCAACTTTCCAATTTTGTATGTTTTTAATCATTGTGTTGTGGATTCAGAAGTCCATTTCAGTAATGTCTATGTGTTCATAAAGCTGCCTCGTTGTAAATGAGAGTCCCTTCCTCTGTGACACCAGTCCTGCTGTCTACTTCAATCTCATAATACATTTACATTTACATTTAAGTCATTTAGCAGACGCTCTTATCCAGAGCGACTTACAAATTGGTGCATTCACCTTATGACATCCAGTGGAACAGTAGTGCATCTAAATCTTTTAAGGGGGGGGGGGGGGGTAAGAGGGATTACTTTATCAGCTCCCTTTCCTCTTCTCCCTCCTTCTGTGACCCCTGACCTAGAATGACCAGAGAGGTCCTGGAATTGTCTCAGAAAATGTTGAGTTTTCAGAACAGTGATCATTTAAGGAGAGGCGACAAGGAAAGGAAGCTAGGTAGGAGTGTTGACACAGCCTCGATATCTCTATCACCACATATAGCATAGCTGTAACTATACAATACGTTATGGCTAATATTAGCATTAGAGATCATAGTGAGACACGTGTGCTTCATATGGCATCAGGGACGCTGCATCAGCACACAGACCACACCACAGCACAGACAGTGAGGGCTTTATGACCAATAACCAAACACAGCTTTACTGCATCCATGTGTAGGCAGCCACAGCCACAATGCTGGACAGATGTGCATAAATGCTGCAGTCTATCAATACGAATACATTCGGAATCTTTTATTGGGATATATCCTGTGTGTGTCTATGTATGTCTGTGAGTGCGAGAGAGACAGAGCTCGTATGTGGACGTGCATGTGTCTGTGTGCGCGTGTGTGTCTGTCTTTATGTTGTGGGCCACAGTACAAACAGTGTGACACACAGTGTTCCATGCCAAATTATGATGTTGGATATAGGGATGAGCATGATTATTTAAATATTCAAATATCTAAACGGATGTTAGTATTTGAATAATTGTGTGAATATACATTCCTGTAGAGGTCTATTATAAACACCCACAACAGTAGAAATCAACTTCTCGAGCTGAAAGACGATGACCAGAGCTTACCCGTGATGTTGCACAATGATGTAAATAATTCATCTTTTTAGTCATAGTACATTATGATATATTTGGGCTTGAAATGCCAAATCCGAATGTGTGACTTCGGATGTTTCTGTGAGTCTTATGCCTTTTTTCTTATGGGATGACGTGCAAATTCTTTACAGCCTATGTTTTGTTTCAGAGCTGGGTTTTATTTAAATGTTACCACCCACCAACATGGCAATGTTAATTAATCAGAAACACCTGCTGTAAAGTTCTTCCTATTCGCAAGTCATCTGAGAGCCTAACAGCTTTTCTATGTAGCAAAAACATGGGTTTCTACTAGATAAAACAGCCACAAAGTCAAAATTGTCGATATTATACAATTTTGTGAAAACAAAAATGTGCTTTTTGGTCTTCATTTAAGGTTAAGGTTAGGCTAAGGTTAGCAGTGTGGTTAATGTTAGGGTTAAGGTGAGAGTTAGGTTAAAAATCCAATTATAAGATGTGAAAATTTAGAAATAGACGGGGTTCATGACTTTGTGGCTGTGTTAACTAGTGACGACCCTACACTTGGCCGCCTTGCTAAGGAGCAAATTAAATTAAAACAAATTAATGTTTTTGCATCTCCCCTTTTTTTTACAAGCAAATTATCATAATCCATTGGATAATTTGTCAAGTTTCACTTATTTTTCTGCTAGTCTGCATTACAGTTCCACCTCAGACACCACTATGCGGATGTCGGCTAAAGCGGAACTGATTGAATAGAGTCCTTAAGATAAAAAAAAAAACACAAGTATTTTCAATATCCGGATATCCAACAAAAATGAATGATACTATTCAAATATTGAACAGATGTCAAACCCCTATCCCTAGTTGGATATGTCCTAAACATTTATGTGTACAATGCTATTTCTGTCTGTGGTAGAAAACATATTTATTTTGATACGTTGTCATGAGTCATCGTGTTATCTGATTGGATGCATATGTATCCTATTACATTGTAAGGGTTCCAATCCTAGCAGTGATTATTAAAACAAAGAAACAAAGACCGACATGTCTACAAGAAGAGGCATTCCAATATATTTTATAGAGATATTTTATGTTTACTGTATGTTATGGATTTTGTTACTCATTAAATACCAAAAATGAATACTATGTCTGAAGATCTTTTGCTTTGTGTTAGTACTTTAATCACAGCTTTTTAATTAAAGTAACAAATGGTGAAATTGAACCATTGTTTATTGCATTACTGGACATCTTCAGTATAGCAGCTCTGACTGGACACCTCCGGTGGATGAGGTGAGCTATATTTGAGCAATAAGGCTTGAGGGGGTGTGGTACAGTGCAATTGGAAACCATTCACACCCCTTGACTTTTTCCATATTTGTTTACGTTACAGCCTTATTCTAAAATTGATTAAATAGTTTTTTTCCCCTCAATCTACACACAATACCTCATAAAGACAAAGCATTATTTTTGATTTTTTAAATGTTTACACATTTGTACAATTAATTAAAAACTGAAATATCACATTTACATAAGTATTCAGACACTTTACTCAGTACTTTGTTGAAGCACCTTTGGCAGCGATTACAGCCTCGAGTCTTCTTGGTTATGAAGCTACAAGCTCGGCACACCTGTATTTGGGGAGTTTCTCCCATTCTTCTCTGCAGATCCTCTCAAGCTCCATCAGGCTGGATGGGGAGTGTCACTGCACTGCTATTTTCAGGTCTCTCCAGAGATGTCTGATTGGGTTGAATTCCGGGCTCTGGCTGGGCCACACAAGGACATTCATAGACTTGTCCCGAAGCCACTTCTACGTTGTCTTGACTGTGTGCTTAGGGTCTTTGTCCTGTTGGAAGGTGAACCTTCACCCCAGTCTGAGGTCCTGAGCGCACTGGAGCAGGTTTTAATCAAAGATCTCTCTGTGCTTTGCTCAGTTAATCTTCGCCTCATTTCTGACTAGTTTCCCAGTCCCTGCCACTGAAAAACATCCCCACAGCATGATGCTGCCACCACCATGCTTCACCATAAGGAGAATCTTGTTTCTCATGGTCTGAGAGTCTTTAGGTGCCTTTTGACAAGCTCCAAGCAGGCTGTCATGTGCATTTTACTGAGGAGTGGACCTGTAGAACAGGTTGATATGCAGTTGTTCAGAAAAAACAGGTTAATATATACAGATGTGTGCTCAGTAAGACAGTAACACAGACACATCCGTCACACACACACACACACACACACACACACACACACACACACACACACACACACACACACACACACACACACACACACACACACACACACACACACACACACACACACACAGTGTATAACATGGTCGTAAGGGGTGTGCCGACATGGCCATACTTGTATTCGTAAACGTATCTGTAAATTGACAGTTGATAGTCGGATCGGATTATACTCATGATCAGATTAATTTTTTTAATGCCTAAATAGATTTTGGCAAAAGAACTCTCTCCCTGCATGTTTCTAGACTTAACAAGCTGAAGATTAGGAGCCGTGGAGGGGTGTGTGTATGTGTGCTCAACTTGCAGCGGGCAGACAAATTTGCTATCTGTCATTTACATTTTTTACATTACATTTAAGTCATTTAGCAGACGCTCTTATCCAGAGCGACTTACAAATTGGTGCTTTCACCTTATGACATCCAGTGGAACAGCCACTTTACAATAGTGCATCTAGGTCTTTTAAGGGGGGAGGGGAGAAGGATTACTTTATCCTATCCTAGGTATTCCTTAAAGAGGTGGGGTTTCAGGTGTCTCCGGAAGGTGGTGATTGACTCCGCTGTCCTGGCGTCGTGAGGGAGTTTGTTCCACCATTGGGGGGCCAGAGCAGCGAACAGTTTTGACTGGGCTGAGCGGGAACTGTACTTCCTCAGTGGTAGGGAGGCGAGCAGGCCAGAGGTGGATGAACGCAGTGCCCTTGTTTGGGTGTAGGGCCTGATCAGAGCCTGGAGGTAGTGAGGTGCCGTTCACCTCACAGCTCCGACACATGTCAGAATGCGTTTCTGTGTTTCAGATTTTTCATTACCCTCGCCCCGCTTGTTAGATATTATGCACATTGATAGCTTGACAGCAAATGTCCTTGCCATTTGATTTATCATGGTATCAGGCTAATAGTAGTAGTAGTAGCAGTCTGAATGATCACACCAAAACAGTATTGAACATGATCGGGTGAGATTATGAAGTGAGTGGACAGAGAAGTACAGCTTCACCCTATCCAATCAGAGAAGCAGGATCAACGCACAGCCCGCCCTTCCCTTTACAGACAGGCAAACTACCAAATGGAGTTATTTAGACCACCTAGCACCTCACTTGACTGACTGACATAAGAAAGATGTTGACACACAAACATTTCTTTTTTCTATCACAGATAATTACAAAAAATACTCTGATCACAACCTTATCCATAAAATTGCCCACATCCGTTATGATACTTGTTTTGTCCGACTACTCGGCACAACTCTTATGGACATTGTTCTCTGCACCACCACCAGAATTATGATGACAATCGTAACACTTACTGTAGCTATAAAATCTAGGTGGACTGATACCTCTATGGTTTAAAAAGTGCATCAACATTAGTAGAGAACAGACAAGGGCCTCCATGTGGTTCTACAGCATGTGTTCAGACTCTCATATGGTTCTGATTCTTCAGGCAGGGCCGGAAACACACTGATTGGGCTAAAGTGCAGTAACACACAGGAACACACAAACTCCTGCTGCTTCACAACTCTGACTGAAGAGCATGTGCTTTCTTTGGCTCGCACTGTGTCGAGAAGTGTTTTTGCTTCCCTTCACGATTCGTCAGTTATGATTCACTTTTGATTTTCTAACATGTGCCGTTGGATGTGCTTAGTGCTTACACAGGACGAGTCAAAGTGTAATATTCCAGATCCAGCCATCATTACATAACTAAACACATTGATTCTCGGTAACATACGCAGACCATCCACTCTGGGGCAAACTCTGTCAAGTGTCCTGTCAGAGCTGTCTACTTTAGAGACAGCACGCTCGCTTATAAGCAGGCTTCTGTTCTCACCATTATGAAAACACACAGGAAATATCTGTGAAATACTCCTCTCTTCACATGGCTCGCCCACAGATAGAAAGGATATACAGCACAGTCACAGTACATAAAGCACAGCAAGGAGGCTGAGCACAGTACTGGAAGTGCCACATATGGTTTGTATATGTTGAAATCATCTGTTGTTTGACTTGATGTAAGCCATTCTCTCTGTGTGTGTGTGTGTAAGACTTACAGTACAGCCTGTTTGTTTTAATATGGACAGATAATGGGTCAGATAAGATATTGGTGGAGGGAGGTTTATTTTACATAGCTATGGAGCAATAGATCTTGTGGTTCATGCCCTGCTGATGCCCTGCATATGTAAGGGATACTTGATTGGTTAGGATTGCCTCTTCGCTGACCCAGTCAATCAGTTAACAGAACCAAGACATTCTAAGGAAGGTCCAATAAACCTCCTTCCGTCTGGCCACTCTACCGTAAAGGACTGATTGGTGGAGTGCTGCAGAGATGGTTTTCCTTCTAGAAGGTTCTCCCATCTCCACAGAGGAACTCTGGTGCTCTGTCAGAGTTCTTGGGTTCTTGGTCCCCTCCCTGACAAAGGCCCTTCTCCCACAATCGCTCAGTTTGGCCAGGCGGCCAGCTCTAGGAAGAGTTTTGGTGGTTCCAAACTTCTTCCATTTAAGAATGATGGAGGCCATTGTGTTCTTGGGGACCTTCAATGCTGCAGACATTTTTTGGTACCCTTCCCCAGATCTGTGACTACAAAATCCTGTCTCGGAGCTCTACGGACAATTCCTCATGGCTTGGTTTTTGCTCTGACAAGCACTGTCAGAGCAAGTGTGGGACCTTATATAGACAGGTGTGTGCCTTTCCAAATTTTGTCCAATCAATTGAATTTACCACAGATGGACTGCAATCAAGTTGTAGAAACATCTCAACGATGATCAATTGAAACAGGATGCACCTGAGCTCAATTTCAAGTATCATAGCAAAGGGTCTGAATACTTATGTAAATAAGGTATTTCTGTTTTTATCTTTACTAAATTAGCAAACATTTCTAAAAACCTGTTTTCGCTTCGTCATTATGGGGTATTGTGTGTAGAATGAAGAGGAAAACATTTAATTTAAACCGTTTTAGAATAAGGCTGTGACGTAACAAAATGTGGAAAAGTCAGTAATAAACTGATAGTGTACGTATCAGTTCATTACTATGCATACTACCTCTTATTACGTGTTATTGTTATTATTGATATTGGTTGTTGTACTGCAATGTTCAGGAAACTAGCACACAAGCATTTCACTGCACCTTTTATACCTGCTGTAAACTGTGTATGTGATGAAGCAATCATTTGATTTGATGCACGCACACACAAACAAACCACTTTAGACCTACATTACTTCTGGCTGAGAGCCAAGAATTTTCCTTAGATTCAATTCTCAGTCAAGCCCATACTTGCTTCAGTGGGTCTGGGATGAATTCCACATGAGAATGTATGGCTGTGGAAGGTCTTGAATTATTAATGATGTTGAAGAGGATTTTGTGGTGTGAATTTGAGGAGAAGAGACTATTGCGATAGGGGATAGGGATAGTTTAGCATCCCAGGACGCCTCACTCCTCCAGGAGAGCAGAGGATGTCCAGTCATACTGCCAGGAAGATGTTGGACAGATGTTCTGCAGAGAGAGACAGGGAAATGAGAGGTGAGAGACCATGAAATCCTGAGTTTGATCAAACATCAGTAATCATACATATTGATTTACACAGCCACGCTTCATTTAACCTCCTGATCAGGCTTTATAGCATTTGATTGGTAGTGCTTTAATGTTTTTGGCTGAGTACGCTTGGAGGTGGAGGACTGCAATACTTTTCTTGAGATGACCTTGTCCACACCTTTAGACTTTGCGATTAGTGAGAGTAGACTAGTGAGAGTAGTGTGTAATTTCCTAATTTGTATGTCAGCATGATTTACTTTGTATCCAGAGAAGGTAAGTGGAAGGAAAAGGGGGATACCTAGTCAGTTGTACAACTGAATGCATTCAACTGAAATGTGTCTTCTGCCTTGCAGAATCAGAGAGGTGCTGGGGGCTGCCTTCATCGACGCCCGGGGAACAGTGGGTTTGCTGCCTTGCTCAGGGGCAGAACAACAGATTGTTTGTCACCTTGTCACAACTATCCTTCAATGTTATAGTAGCTTCTTTATATGTGAGTGTACCATGGCCTCTGTCAAGTGGTACAATATGAACCTTTATGGCACTGGTGGTAGTCAGCTCATTCTGAAACTGCATAGTTGCTGGTTCAATTCCCGCTCCGGCTGCTTCGCCTCAATCGCTATATTTCTGTCAGTGGTGGAATCCACATGGTCTTTCACGTCTTTTTCTCACATTAACCACTGAATCGTAAACTGATTGTACCATGCTTCTTTATCCCATTAGCTATAGCCTACCAGCTGTGCACCATACCCAGTGCTTCATTCCCTCATAGATATCGCCACATCTCATGTATGTGTAAAGTATGAGCTTAACCAGATCAAAAGGCTCTGGTGTGGACAGGACACATGGTTTTGAAAGCCGGGGCTACTAATATTGATATATATTGCTCATATGTGCAGAGGCTATGGATCCGGTATTTAGACATCGCTTAATTCACCTGACCCCCCCATTCCACTATAAAACTCTACTGGCACCCTCATACACTTTCTGTCACACCCTGATCTGTTTCACCTGTCCTTGTGCTTGTCTCCAGGTGTCACCCATCTTCCCCATTATCCCCAATGTACTTATACCTGTGTTTTCTGTTTGTCTGTTGCCAATTTGTCTTGTTTGTCAAGCTGACCAGCGTTTGTTCCTGTCAGCTCCTGTCTTTTCCCAGCCTCTCTTTTCCTCGTCCTCATGGTTTTTGATCCTTGCCTGTCCTGACCCTGTACCCGCCCACCTGACTACTCTGCCTGTCCTGACCCTGTACCCGCCCACCTGACTACTCTGCCTGTCCCTGACCCTGTACCCGCCCACCTGACTACTCTGCCTGTCCTGACCCTGTACCCGCCCACCTGACTACTCTGCCTGTCCCTGACCCTGTACCCGCCCACCTGACTACTCTGCCTGTCCTGACCCTGTACCCGCCCACCTGACTACTCTGCCTGTCCTGACCCTGTACCCGCCCACCTGACTACTCTGCCTGTCCCTGACCCTGTACCCGCCCACCTGACTACTCTGCCTGTCCTGACCCTGTACCCGCCCACCTGACTACTCTGCCTGTCCCTGACCCTGTACCCGCCCACCTGACTACTCTGCCTGTCCTGACCCTGTACCCGCCCACCTGACTACTCTGCCTGTCCCTGACCCTGAGCCTGCCTGCCGTCCTGTACTTTTGTCTCACCTCTGGATTACCCACCTCTGCCTGACCTGACTCTGATCCTGCCTGCTGTCCTGTACCTTGGCCTCTACTCTGGATTACTGACCTCTACCTGACCTGACTCTGATCCTGCCTGCTGTCCTGTACCTTGGCCTCTACTCTGGATTACCGACCTCTACCTGACCTGACTCTGATCCTGCCTGCTGTCCTGTACCTTGGCCTCTACTCTGGATTACCGACCTCTGCCTGACCTGACTCTGATCCTGCCTGCTGTCCTGTACCTTGGCCTCTACTCTGGATTACCGACCTCTGCCTGACCTGACTCTGATCCTGCCTGCTGTCCTGTACCTTGGCCTCTACTCTGGATTACCAACCTCTACCTGACCTGACTCTGATCCTGCCTGCTGTCCTGTACCTTGGCCTCTACTCTGGATTACCGACCTCTGCCTGACCTGACTCTGATCCTGCCTGCTGTCCTGTAGCTTGGCCTCTACTCTGGATTATCAACCCCTGCCTGCCTTGACCATATGGTCCATATAACCCCTTTCCCCTCACACCATAGTAACCCTATGCGATTCCATATTCTTTATCTAAAACATTATTATTTTTTTTAATTCAAACAACTTCAGCCACTAAGATTGACACTTAATGTAACTGGTACAGTATAATGAATGGCCTACCTGGTGTGCTGGACGTCTTCGTGTGACAGCGATACACTAGTTAGAAATAGAGCACAGAACAGTGTGAAAAGGACAGTGAGGTTTATGTTTAACTACAGACTCATAACTCTTGGGTATGTGGAAACAGACTTTGAGTGACATGACGTCCGTGGTGAAAAACAACACACTGTATTTTATGGGCTCCTCTGAAGTCTTTAAAGAAACACATAGAGATGTTTGGCTTACGTTCACACATCTCCTGTACAGTCGGTTCCATGACAATATTTAAGCAGACGAATGTCCTCCTCTCTTGCTGTGTTCCTGTCTGGGGCAGGGTTTTGGTTTACCCCAGTAAAAACAGCTCTGTTTGCTGAGACACACACAGACAAACAGGCCAAACCATGCAGTGTGCAGACAGATTTTCTTTCTGGAAAAGGACTGAAAAACAGCCAAGCCATAGAAGAGAAGTGTCTGTCCCGCTCACACTGTTACACAGAGTTATTCACACCAACAGGCCCACACACACCGTCAGCATGGTAAATGAAGCCAACAGAGTTACATGTACACTAACACCGACTCTTGTAGAGATAACCTGATTACTGTTGGTGGTTACATATTCTCCTATGGATGCTTTGAGTAATGTTACAAGAATTTACACACTAACAATTTACATTTTACAATTTACATGGGGCTCAGAGTGCTCAGATAGGAATGAATGCCAGTATCCACTTTGGAATAAAGAAATGCACATCCAATGCCAGAAACCTACTTCATGTTATTGGCATTTTGCCTGGAAATGATTACACATATTTAAACCACTAGAAACATCATGTAAATCAATTGCCTCCCAAATCAGGCGGGTCGGAAAAACGCTAATGTTATTGACCTTATAACACGAGGTCAATAATTACAACCTAACCCATAGAGGCAAGTTCTGGAGGCTCCAAGAAAGATGGTCTGGCCTCCAATGTACTGAAAGTGATGTTTTGTCTCTCAGTTACTGATTGCACCAAATTCCAACTCTCTTTCCCCCCCCCCATCAGGCACTCATCCACTTTTGTCACACACATTCTCTCAATCACCATGTGTATTGTTTATTTTACTGTCTTGGACGTAGTGCTAAGGATGTCCCAGCTTATCTGGAGGGTGTGGAATATTGCGCTTCATGGTATGGGTCAGACAAATGTCTTCTGTTATATAACACACTATAGGGCAGTGGAATCTCTCTCTCTCTCTCTCTCTCTCTCTCTCTCTCTCTCTCTCTCTCTCTCTCTCTCTCTCTCTCTCTCTCTTTCACAGAGACGTACCCCTCCCAGTTACTGATAGTTTCCCCAGATTCCCTCCTCAAGCCTCTTTTGTCTTGCACTCAAGCGTCCCTCTATTCTCATGTTGTTGTCGCAGCTCCACACTCGCCGAGGCGCTCAGTGTTACACCCTGTGCACCCCACTGTGATAAGATGATGCGCAAACACACACACACACACACACATGCCCGAGTGAACGCACACACACACTCTCATGCACTCATCCTCACAGAGAATAAAGGCTGAACACCCTGTAGTGTGGTTTCCTCCTGTGCTCATAATAAAAGGGACTATTTCCTCTCCACTGTTGCTGTGGGCTTAATATCTGAGGAAGTAAAAGTTAGACAAATTAGTTTGCAAAAAAGCTCCATAGAAATAACAGTGAATTGAATTGAGATGAATGGAGCGGAAGCTGTAGTTTTTGGGGAGGGGGAAGGGGGATGGGGGGTTAGAGTGGGGGGGGGAAGGGGATGGGGGGTTAGAGTGGGGGAGGGGGAAGGGGGATGGGGGGTTAGAGTGGGGGAGGGGGAAGGGGGATGGGGGGTTAGAGTGGGGGATGGGGGGTTGGAGTGGGGGAGGGGGAAGGGGGATGGGGGGTTAGAGTGGGGGAGGGGAAGGGGATGGGGGTTAGAGTGGGGAGTCGTGTATTTGGAAGGTATGTTACACCCAACACTTCCGACACCATACGCTATATCGTACGCTATTGTTAAAACACACATCACATTTAACATTACATTACATTTAAGTCATTTAGCAGACGCTCTTATCCAGAGCGACTTACAAATTGGTGCATTCACCTTATGACCTCCAGTGGAACAGTAGTGCATCTAAATCTTTTCAGGGGGAGGGGGTGAGAGGGATTACTTTATCCTATCCTAGGTATTCCTTAAAGAGGTGGGGTTTCAGGTGTCTCCGGAAGGTGGTGATTGACTCCGCTGTCCTGGCGTCGTGAGGGAGTTTGTTCCACCATTGGGGGGCCAGAGCAGCGAACAGTTTTGACTGGGCTGAGCGGGAACTGTACTTCCTCAGTGGTAGGGAGGCGAGCAGGCCAGAGGTGGATGAACGCAGTGCCCTTGTTTGGGTGTAGGGCCTGATCAGAGCCTGGAGGTACTGAGGTGCCGTTCCCCTCACAGCTCCGTAGGCAAGCACCATGGTCTTGTAGCGGATGCGAGCTTCAACTGGAAGCCAGTGGAGGGAGCGGAGGAGCGGGGTGACGTGAGAGAACTTGGGAAGGTTGAACACCAGACGGGCTGCGGCGTTCTGGATGAGTTGTAGGGGTTTAATGGCACAGGCAGGGAGCCCAGCCAACAGCGAGTTGCAGTAATCCAGACGGGAGATGACAAGTGCCTGGATTAGGACCTGCGCCGCTTCCTGTGTGAGGCAGGGTCGTACTCTGCGGATGTTGTAGAGCATGAACCTACAGGAACGGGCCACCGCCTTGATGTTAGTTGAGAACGACAGGGTGTTGTCCAGGATCACGCCAAGGTTCTTAGCGCTCTGGGAGGAGGACACAATGGAGTTGTCAACCGTGATGGCGAGATCATGGAACGGGCAGTCCTTCCCCGGGAGGAAGAGCAGCTCCGTCTTGCCGAGGTTCAGCTTGAGGTGGTGATCCGTCATCCACACGGATATGTCTGCCAGACATGCAGAGATGCGATTCGCCACCTGGTCATCAGAAGGGGGAAAGGAGAAGATTAATTGTGTGTCGTCTGCATAGCAATGATAGGAGAGACCATGTGAGGTTATGACAGAGCCAAGTGACTTGGTGTATAGCGAGAATAGGAGAGGGCCTAGAACAGAGCCCTGGGGACACCAGTGGTGAGAGCACGTGGTGTGGAGACGGATTCTCGCCACGCCACCTGGTAGGAGCGACCTGTCAGGTAGGACGCAATCCAAGCGTGGGCCGCGCCGGAGATGCCCAACTCGGAGAGGGTGGAGAGGAGGATCTGATGGTTCACAGTATCGAAGGCAGCCGATAGGTCTAGAAGGATGAGAGCAGAGGAGAGAGAGTTAGCTTTAGCAGTGCGGAGCGCCTCCGTGATACAGAGAAGAGCAGTCTCAGTTGAATGACTAGTCTTGAAACCTGACTGATTTGGATCAAGAAGGTCATTCTGAGAGAGATAGCGGGAGAGCTGGCCAAGGACGGCACGTTCAAGAGTTTTGGAGAGAAAAGAAAGAAGGGATACTGGTCTGTAGTTGTTGACATCGGAGGGATCGAGTGTAGGTTTTTTCAGAAGGGGTGCAACTCTCGCTCTCTTGAAGACGGAAGGGACGTAGCCAGCGGTCAGGGATGAGTTGATGAGCGAGGTGAGGTAAGGGAGGAGGTCTCCGGAAATGGTCTGGAGAAGAGAGGAGGGGATAGGGTCAAGCGGGCAGGTTGTAGGGCGGCCGGCCGTCACAAGACGCGAGATTTCATCTGGAGAGAGGGGAGAAAGAGGTCAGAGCACAGGGTAGGGCAGTGTGAGCAGAACCAGCGGTGTCGTTTGACTTAGCAAACGAGGATCGGATGTCGTCGACCTTCTTTTCAAAATGGTTGACGAAGTCATCTGCAGAGAGGGAGGAGGGGGGAGGGGGAGGAGGATTCAGGAGGGAGGAGAAGGTTGCAAAGAGCTTCCTAGGGTTAGAGGCAGATGCTTGGAATTTAGAGTGGTAGAAAGTGGCTTTAGCAGCAGAGAGAGAAGAGGAAAATGTAGAGAGGAGGGAGTGAAAGGATGTCAGGTCCGCAGGGAGGCGAGTTTTCCTCCATTTCCGCTTCGGCTGCCCGGAGCCCTGTTCTGTGAGCTCGCAATGAGTCGTCGAGCCACGGAGCGGGAGGGGAGGACCGAGCCGGCCTGGAGGATAGGGGACATAGAGAGTCAAAGGATGCAGAAAGGGAGGAGAGGAGGGTTGAGGAGGCAGAATCAGGAGATAGGTTGGAGAAGGTTTGAGCAGAGGGAAGAGATGATAGGATGGAAGAGGAGAGAGTAGCGGGGGAGAGAGCGAAGGTTGGGACGGCGCGATACCATCCGAGTAGGGGCAGTGTGGGAAGTGTTGGATGAGAGCGAGAGGGAAAAGGATACAAGGTAGTGGTCGGAGACTTGGAGGGGAGTTGCAACGAGGTTAGTGGAGGAACAGCATCTAGTAAAGATGAGGTCGAGCGTATTTCCTGCCTTGTGAGTAGGGGGAAGGTGAGAGGGTGAGGTCAAAAGAGGAGAGGAGTGGAAAGAAGGAGGCAGAGAGGAATGAGTCAAAGGTAGGCGTGGGGAGGTTAAAGTCGCCCAGAACTGTGAGAGGTGAGCCGTCCTCAGGAAAGGAGCTTATCAAGGCATCAAGCTCATTGATGAACTCTCCGAGGGAACCTGGAGGGCGATAAATGATAAGGATGTTAAGCTTGAAAGGGCTGGTAACTGTGACAGCATGGAATTCAAAGGAGGCGATAGACAGATGGGTAAGGGGAGAAAGAGAGAATGACCACTTGGGAGAGATGAGGATCCCGGTGCCACCACCCCGCTGACCAGAAGCTCTCGGGGTGTGCGAGAACACGTGGGCAGACGAAGAGAGAGCAGTAGGAGTAGCAGTGTTGTCTGTGGTGATCCATGTTTCCGTCAGTGCCAAGAAGTCGAGGGACTGGAGGGAGACATAGGCGGAGATGAACTCTGCCTTGTTGGCCGCAGATCGGCAGTTCCAGAGGCTACCGGAGACCTGGAACTCCACGTGGGTCGTGCGCGCTGGGACCACCAGATTAGGGTGGCGCGGCCACGCGGTGTGGAGCGTTTGTATGGTCTGTGCAGAGAGGAGAGAACAGGGATAGACAGACACATAGTTGACAGGCTACACAAGAGGCTACGCTAATGCAGAGGAGATTGGAATGACAAGTGGACTACACGTCACGAGTGTTCAGAGAGTTAAGCTTACGTAGCAAGAATCTTATTGACTAAAATGATTAAAATGATACAGTACTGCTGAAGTAGGCTAGCTGGCAGAGGCTGCGTTGTTGACTAAGTAGGCTAGTTGGCATTGGCTGCGTTGTTGACACTACACTAATCAAGTCGTTCCGTTGAGTGTAATAGTTTCTACTGTGCTGCTATTCGGGGCTAGCTGGCTAGCTAGCAGTGTTGATTACGTTACGTTGCGTTAAAAGAACGACAATAGCTGGCTAACTAACCTAGGAAATCGCTCTAGACTACACAATTATCTTTGATACAAAGACGGCTATGTAGCTAGCTATGTAGCTAGCTACGATCAAACAAATCAAGCCGTTGTACTGTAATGAAATGAAATCTTCGATATAACAGGTTATTAATCAAGCCCATGGTACAGTATCTTAACCCCAACCACATCTCTATGCTAAGTTATATCTCTCCAGTCTCCCCTCTACACACAGTGCTTCACACAGGTCGGACACGTGATTCCCAGTATTCCGACTTAGAGGAAATAGATGTGTGATCGTGATAACCCGTAGTGTTTCCCTGCCAACAGTTACCAGGGCTACCCGGCACATCAAAGGCCCTCCGGTGACCAGAGCCAAGAACTGTCGGAGACAGAGGAAAAGAAAGATGGAGGGAATGAGAGATGGAAGGAAAGTAAGCCCTTATCTTTCCCTACAGAGTCCATATGGGGAGTCTGCTACTGAGAACCCCTTTGGGGGAAAAAACTGATAATTATCCTGAAAGCACAATTTAATTAAAGGACAGTTCAGGAAGTAGTTTGAACCTGGAAACTTTAATTCCAAGCTTGAACCTAGAATGATGTACTTCACCACTTCCTTATTGTGAAGATTCTTTAGGAAATAAAATCTCCATTATTACTCAGAATGACACCGGTATTCTTTGGAGTCCATGGTCTCCTGGCCTTGTCATTTTGCATACCAACAGGATCATCACAAAGCCAGCTAATGTGGCAAACAGGAACACCTAGAAACAGTCCCTTGTTCATTGTTGTTGGCTGTAAAGTCATACCTGCCTCTGTGTCTCTGTCTCAGTCATGATGAATGACCACTACCTGCTCTCTGCTCTCTCCATCCTGACCTTGCTCTTGGTTCATGATCAGGCGGTGTTGCAGTAACCGTATCTGAGCAGGGATGATTGGGACAGACACCAGTGTGTGTGCTACCTCCATGTCTCCCAGTGATTAATGGGCTTCCTTCACGTGTGTGTCACCTTGGGTTTCAATATAGCCGGAATAACAGCGTCCACAGTACAACGGTCATCAATAACTTCACACACATATTACAACACACACACACCATCAATAGGCCTGACTTATCTGCCAACTATGACAAAGTCCACTACTGACTCTCCCAAACACAATCATCCATAACTGTCTGCCAACAGCACACCTACAAAACACACAGATCCAGAACCTCAGGGCATCATTCAGCCGTTTGATATGGTAGATCATTCCATTCTTGTGGGCCGGTTAAGGAGTATTGGTGTCTCTGAGGGGTCTTTGGCCTGGTTTGCGAACTACCTCAGTGCAGTGAATATAGTCAGAACATCTGCTGTCTCAGCCACTGCCTGTCACCTAGGGAGTACCCCAAAGCTCGATCCTAGGCCCCAAGCTCTTCTCAAATTACATCAACAACATAGCTCAAGCAGTAGGAAGCTCTCTCATCCATTTAAATGCAGATGACACAGTCTTATACTCAGCTGTCCCATCCCTGGATTTTGTGTTAATAAACGCTCTATAACAAAGCAGTCTTAATGTCCAATAAGCTTTCTTGGCCCTTAACCTTGTTCTGAACACCTCCAAAACAAAGGTCATGTGGTTTGATAAGAAGAATACCCCTCTCCCAACAAGTGTGATTACTGCCTCTGAGGGTTTAGAGCTTGAGGTAGTCACCTCATACAAGTACTTGGGAGTATGGCTAAACGGCATCCCTAGCCTCGTCCTCCGAGCTTGCGCAGACCAGCTGGCTGGTGTGTTTACGGACATATTCAATCTCTCCCTATCCCTATCCCTATCCCTATCACCTCTACCTTACCTGTCACCCTAGACCCACTTCAATTTGCTTACCGACCCAATAGATCCACAGATCCCATCACACTGCACACTGCCCTATCCCATCTGGACAAGAGGAATACCTATGTAAGAAGGCTGTTCATTGACTATAGCTCAGCATTCAACAACATAGTACCCTCCAAGCTCATCATTGGGGTCAAGGCCCTGGGTCTGAACCCCGCCCTGTGCAACTGAACCTGGACATCCTGACAGGCCGCCCCCAGGTGGTGAAGGTAGGTAACAACACCTCCACTTCGCTGATCCTCAACACTGGGGCCCCACAAGGGTGCGTCCTCAGCCCCCTCCTGTACTCCCTGTCACCCATGACTGCGTGGCCATGCACGACTCCAACATCATCATTAAGTTTTCCCCCTCAGGAGACTGACAAGATGTGGCATTGGTCCCCAGATCCTCAAAACGTTCTACAGCTGCACCATCGAGAGAATACTGACCGGTTGCATCACCGCCTGGTATGGCAACTGCTTGTAATCTGACCGTAAGGCGCTACAGAGGGTAGTGCGTACGGCCAAGTACATCACTGGGGCCAAACGTCCTGGCATCCAGGACCTATATACTAGGCGGTGTAAGAGGAAAGCCCAAAAAATTGTCAAAGACTCCAGTCACCCAAGTCATAGACTGTCCTCTCTGCTACCGCACAGCAAGCGGTACCGGAGCACCAAGTCTAGGTCCAAGAGGCTCCTTAACAGCTTCTACCCCCAAGCTATAAGACTGCTATGCAATTAATGAAATAGTCACTTTACCCCTACCTACATGTACAAATTATCTCGACCAACCTGTACCCTCGCACATTGACTCAATACCAATACCCCCTGTGTATAACCTTGTTACTGTTGTGTAATTTTATTGTTTTACTTTTCATTATATTTTTTACTTTAGTTTATTTAGTAAATGTTTTTGGAACTATTTCTTGAACTGCATTGTTGGTTATGGGCTTGTAAGTAAGGATTTCACTGTAAGGTCTACAAGTGTTGTATTCGGCACATGCAACAAATACAATTTGATTTGAACAACAAATACAATTAGGTTTATTTTTCTTCTGGCCAATGCTCTTACATTCCCTCTCTTCCTCTCTCCACTCTCATTATATACATCCTGCTCTCCTGTCCTTCCCTCTCTTCCTCTCTCCACTCTCATTATATACATCCTGCTCTCCTGTCCTTCCCTCTCTTCCTCTCTCCACTCTCATTATATACATCCTGCTCTCCTGTCCTTCCCTCTCTTCCTCTCTCCACTCTCATTATATACATCCTGCTCTCCTGTCCTTCCCTCTCTTCCTCTCTCCACTCTCATTATATACATCCTGCTCTCCTGTCCTTCCCTCTCTTCCTCTCTCCACTCTCATTATATACATCCTGCTCTCCTCTCCTTCCCTCTCTTCCTCTCTCCACTCTCATTATACACATCCTGCTCTCCTCTCCTTCCCTCTCTTCCTCTCTCCACTCTCATTATATACATCCTGCTCTCCTGTCCTCCCTCTCTTCCTCTCTCCACTCTCATTATACACATCCTGCTCTCCTGTCCTTCCCTCTCTTCCTCTCTCCACTCTCATTATATACATCCTGCTCTCCTGTCCTTCCCTCTCTTCCTCTCTCCACTCTCATTATATACATCCTGCTCTCCTGTCCTCCCTCTCTTCCTCTCTTCCTCTCTCCACTCTCATTATACACATCCTGCTCTCCTCTCCTTCCCTCTCTTCCTCTCTCCACTCTCATTATATAGATCCTGCTCTCCTGTCCTTCCCTCTCTTCCTCTCTCCACTCTCATTATATACATCCTGCTCTCCTGTCCTTCCCTCTCTTCCTCTCTCCACTCTCATTATACACATCCTGCTCTCCTGTCCTTCCCTCTCTTCCTCTCTCCACTCTCATTATATACATCCTGCTCTCCTCTCCTTCCCTCTCTTCCTCTCTCCACTCTCATTATATACATCCTGCTCTCCTCTCCTTCCCTCTCTTCCTCTCTCCACTCTCATTATACACATCCTGCTCTCCTGTCCTTCCCTCTCTTCCTCTCTCCACTCTCATTATACACATCCTGCTCTCCTGTCCTTCCCTCTCTTCCTCTCTCCACTCTCATTATATACATCCTGCTCTCCTCTCCTTCCCTCTCTTCCTCTCTCCACTCTCATTATACACATCCTGCTCTCCTGTCCTTCCCTCTCTTCCTCTCTCCACTCTCATTATACACATCCTGCTCTCCTGTCCTTCCCTCTCTTCCTCTCTCATTATACACATCCTGCTCTCCTGTCCTTCCCTCCTTTCTCCCCTGATCTCCCTGCTATGTGGACTATGTCTGCAGACTGGCTTATACATAGAGCTGAGGAGGTGCTGTCATAATGGAAACACTGATATAGTGGTACCAAAGGCTTCCCCCTAACTCTCACGCTATACTCATTCATCAATTGAGAGAATATGTATTGTAAAAATGTGTGTGTTTGTGTATGTGTGTGCAAGTATGTGTGTTTTATGTGCTCATTGCACCTCGTGTGTGTGTATGCGTGTGTGTGTGTGCGTGTGCGTGTGTGTGTATGTTATGCAAGCGGGTGAGAACATTATGGCTGGACTGTTTACACTTTCTCACACAGGCAGATAGGCTAAAAGCCTCTGGTGGGCCCTTAGCTGTGACACATTTTAACAAACGACCCAGAGTGCTTTGGGGCCTCTCGCTCATTACTGACTTCCCTGAACTACACTATGAAGTTAACCCCGACTCTGTAATCTAAAGATACCACAATGTCTTACTTAGTGGATCATAGGTAAAGATGTATGTGATGAATAGCACTGTGTTGGATAGAGAACAAGCGCTTTGTTGCCATTAGTCATGGTGGGAAATGAACTGTATTATTAGACCCTGTTAACCTCTCTCCTCTCTCCTTCCCATGTTCTGTTTCTCCTAAATCCCATACTGGCCTGTCACTCTGATCATCTGACATTTTTACAGTCTGTGTTAAAAACTGACTGTCTCCTTTAGATAGATGAAGATACGCTGAGATATACTGAGATACGCTGAGATATACCGAGATACGCTGAGATATACCGAGATACGCTGAGATACACTGAGATATACCGAGATACGCTGAGATACACTGAGATACACTGAGATATACCGAGATACGCTGAGATATACCGAGATACGCTGAGATATACTGAGATACTGAGATATACTGAGATATACTGAGATATACTGAGATACGCTGAGATATACTGAGATATACCGAGATACACTGAGATACACTGAGATACGCTGAGATATACCGAGATACGCTGAGATACACTGAGATATACCGAGATACGCTGAGATATACCGAGATACGCTGAGATACACTGAGATATACCGAGATACGCTGAGATACACTGAGATATACCGAGATACGCTGAGATATACTGAGATATACTGAGATATACTGAGATATACTGAGATATACTGAGATACGCTGAGATATACTGAGATACGCTGAGATATACTGAGATATACCGAGATACACTGAGATACACTGAGATACGCTGAGATATACCGAGATACGCTGAGATACACTGAGATATACCGAGATACGCTGAGATATACCGAGATACGCTGAGATATACCGAGATATGCTGAGATACGCTGAGATATACCGAGATACGCTGAGATACACTGAGATATACCGAGATACGCTGAGATATACTGAGATATACCGAGATACGCTGAGTTAGGATTTAGATGCCACTGGGGTCTAATTGGAGTTCAGCCAGGTTGTAGTTTAACTGTCTATCATCCACTGTTCTGCCTGGGTCAGGGCTCAGGCTGACGTGTGTCAGTCACCTACTGCAGCACTGCTCTCTGGGTCACTACTGGGACCTTTAAACACAGACCAGAGAGCAGAACAAATAGTCTACCAGAGTCTTTATAGGCAGTGGGTCGCATTGTGTTCATTGTTCATTGTGTCCGTTGTGTGTGTGTGTTCTCGCTCTCCTGGCCACGTGGAGGGCCTGTAAAGTTCTATAAAGTTTGATTGACAAAGACAGTGACTTTGTGAGGTACCTTTGTGCGTCTCATTCCTTCTGCTTCTACACCTGCATTGCTCTTTGGGGTTTTAGGCTGGGTTTGTGTACAGCCCTTTGTGACATCAGCTGATGTAAGAAGGGCTTTATAAATACATTTGATTGATTGATTGATTGATTGCTTACGTGTGTGTGTGTTTGTGTCCCAACCATGCTTAGATGTGTGTGTTTGTGCGTGTGCACTGTCTGGGCTCTTGGAGAGCTAGCAAAGTCTCACACAGTGGGATTGACAGGAGCAGTAGTGACATGGAGGTCTGGAGTGTGTGACGAGGTGGTCAGGCGTGTGGGTTCAGGGACGGGTCACTTGACCTCACCACAGTGGTAGTCTCTCTCTGACTCTATCAGGTAGCTAGCGGGGTCCTGAAAGAGCTGCCTTCTGTTAACTTTGTGGTGCCTGATGAAAAATGACCTATCAAGAAAGAGAAGGTGTCATAGAGAGCTGGTAATGCTGGGGAACAGTGGTGATGGACTAGCAATAACCTCAGCTACACAGACAGAGAGCTAAGGCAAGGCTTTCATCCTTATATCGGCGTGCCCTAGTAACTATCCAATAGCTAAATATCAAACAAATTCCGGATAGCGTGAGAGAGCGTGACTGATGACTGTGAAAACCAAGAACATCCCAAGTCTTTATGGTGTTCATATATGTCTCACTTCCCTGCCTCTGTGGAACCAATAGGATAATCCAATATGAGGCCCTCTCCCTCCAATGATCTCTGACCCCAGGTGACCTTGGCCATCGCTGCAGACATTACATCCTCAGATCACGACCTTTAGGGGTGGAGGTGAGGATGATTACAGACTTAACATCCTACATGAAATGCTCAGGGAACATACCGTGGAAGAAAACCAACTCTCTCCAGACCTGAACAGAAATAGGAAATGGGTCCCTGTGGAAAAAGTGTTGGGCTTTCCTGAAATTCCAAAGAGGAACTCAGGGTTGCTGCCAAAGTGAATCAGTTTCCCTGACTTAGTCTGATTATGTTATTGTTTCTCTTATCATGAGTTACATGACACTCTTATAGAGAGCAATTAGGGTTAATTGCCTTGCTCTAGGGCACATTGACAGACTTTTAAACTAGTCAACTCAGGGATTCAAACCAGCGACCTTGGACAATTGTGCACCGCCCAAGGGGTCTCCCGGTTTCTCCCGGCTGTGACAGAGCCCGGACTTGAACCAGGATCTCTAGTGGCACAGCTGGCAACTGTGATGCAGTGCCTTAGACCACTGCACTACTCGAGAGGCCCAATGGCCCAACACTCTTAACCGCCAGGCTACCTGCCACCCTAGGGTTGAAACATATTTTATGAGCTCTGAAATGTAATCCTAACCATAATCATAATCACATTCCAAGCTGTAATGTTTAGAATGTTAAATATAATGTTTAGTCATGGTGTCCCACCAAGGCCTCAAACTCTTTCTAGGGAGTTTTTCCTAGCCACCGTGCTTTTACATGTGCATTGCTTGCTGTTTGGGGTTTTAGGCTGGGTTTCTGTGTAGCACTTGTAAAATGGTGTAAAAAGGGCTTTATAAATGCATTCTATTGATTGAACTCTCCAGATACATGTACCTCAGTAGAGCTGTTCATATAAATGAAGTGACAGCGTTTATAGCTAGAATGCTACACAGTACAGAGTACAGGGTACAGGGGCTGAGTCACTGGCTTACTGGTGCTCTTCCATGCCGTCCCTAGGAGGGGTGCGTCACTTGAGTGGGTTGAGTCACTGATGTGATCTTCCTGTCTGGGTTGGCGCCCCCCTTGGGTTGTGCCGTGGCGGAGATCTTTGTGGGCTATACTCGGCCTTGTCTCAGGATGGTAAGTTCGTGGTTGAAGATATCCCTCAAGTGGTGTGGGGGCTGTGCTTTGGCAAAGTGGGTGGGGTTATATCCTTCCTGTTTGGCCCTGTCGGTGGTATCATCGGATGGGGCCACAGTGTCTCCTGACCCCTCCTGTCTCAGCCTCCAGCCTGCAGTTGTTTATGTGTCGGGGGACTAGGGTCAGTTTGTTATATCTGGAGTACTTCTCCTGTCTCATCCGGTGTCCTGTGTGAATTTAAGTATGCTCTCTCTAATTCTCTCTTTCTCTCTTTCTTTCTCTCTCTCGGGGGACCTGAGCCCTAGGACCATGCCTCAGGACTACCTGGCATGATGACTTCTTGCTGTCCCCAGTCCACCTGGCTGTGCTGCTGCTCCAGTTTCAACTGTTCTGCCTGCGGCTATGGAACCCTGACCTGTTCACCGGACGTGCTACCTGTCCCAGACCTGCTGTTTTCAACTCTCTAGAGACAGCAGGAGCGGTAGAGATACTCTTAATGATCGGCTATGAAAAGCCAACTGACATTTACTCCTTGCTGCAGCCTCAACAACTACTGTGATTATTATTATTTGACCATGCTGGTCATTTATGAACATTTGAACATCTTGGCCATGTTCTGTTATAATCTCCACCCGGCACAGCCAGAAGAGGACTGGCCACCCCTCATAGCCTGGTTCCTCTCTAGGTTTCTTCCTTGGTTTAGGCCTTTCTAGGGAGTTTTTCCTAGCCATCGTGCTTCTACACCTGCATTGCTTGCTGTTTGGGGTTTTAGGCTGGGTTTCTGTACAGCACTTTGAGATATTAGCTGATGTAAGAAGGGCTATATAAATACATTTGATTTGATTTACAGGGAGAGAGATAGAGAGAGAGAGAGAGAGAGAGAGAGAGAGAGAGATTAGCTGGGCTAGACAATCTGGACCCTCTCTTTCTAAAATGATCAGTTGCAATTGTTGCAACCCCTATTACTAGCCTGTTCAACCTCTCTTTTGTATCGTCTGAGATCCCTAAAGATTGGAAAGCTGCCTCAGTCATCCCCCTCTTCAAAGGGGGAGACACTCTAGACCCAAACTGTTACAGACCTATATCCATCCTGCCCTGCATTTCTAAAGTATTCAAAAGCCAAGTTAACAAACAGATCACTGACCATTTCGAATCCCACTGTACCTTCTACACTATGCAATCTAGTTTCTGAGCTGGTCTTGGGTGCTCCTCAGCCACGCTCAAGGTCCTAAATGACATCATAACCACCATCGATAAAAGACAATACTGTGCAGCCATCTTCATCGACCTGGCCAAGGCCAGGCTTAACAGCCTTGGTTTCTCAAATGACTGCCTCGTCTGGTTCACCAACTACTTCTCAGATAGAGTTCAGTGTGTCAAATCGGAGGGCCTGTTGTCCAGACCTCTGGGAGTCTCTATGGGTGTGGCACAGGGTTCAATTCTCTAGCCGATTCTTTTCTCTGTATACATCAATGATGCCGCTCTTGCTGCTGGTGATTCTCTGATCCACCTCTACACAGAGACCATTATGTATACTTCCGGCCCTTCTTTGGACACTGTGTTAACAAACCTCCAGATGAGCTTCAATTCCATACAACACTCCTTCCGTGGCCTCCAACTGCTCTTAAATGCAAGTAAAACTAAATGCGTGCTCTTCAACCGATCGCTGCTCGCACACGCCCGCCCGTCCAGCATCACTACTCTGGACGGTTTTGAATATGTGGACAACTACAAATAACTAGGTGTCTGGTTAGACTGTAAACTCTCCTTCCAAACTCACATTAAGCATCTCTAATCCAAAATTAAATCTAGAATCAGCTTCCTATTTCGCAACAAAGCATCCTTCACTCATGCTGCCAAACATACCCTTGTAAAACTGACTATCCTACCGATCCTTGACTTTGGCGATGTCATTTATAAATAGCCTCCAACACTTTACTCAGCAAATTCGATGCAGTCTATCACAGTGCCATCCGTTTTGTCACCAAAGTCCCATATACTACCCACCACTGCGACCTGTTTGCTCTCGTTGGCTGGCCCTCGCTTCATATTCGTCGCCAAACCAACTGGCTCCAGGTCATATATAAGTCTTTGCTAGGTAAAGCCCCGCCTTATCTCAGCTCACTAGTCACAATAGCAGCACCCACACATACCTGCTGGAGCGCGTGCTACATTTCACTGGTCGTCCCCAAAGCCAACTCCTCCTGCGGCCGCCTTTCCTTCCAGTTCTCTGCTGCCAATGACTGGAACGAATTGCAAAAATCACTGAAGATGGAGTCTTATATCTCCCTCACTAACTTTAACCATCAGCTGTCAGAGCAGTTTACCAATCATTGCATCTGTACACAGCCCATCTGTAAATAGCCCACCCAACTACCTCATCCCCATATTGTTATTTATTTTTTGCTCCTTTGCACCCCATGTATCTCTACCTGCACATTCATCTTATGCATATCTATCACTCCAGTGTTAATGCTAAATTGTAATTATTTCACCACTATGGCCTATTTATTGCCTTACCTCCCTAATCTTACTACATTTGCACACACTGTATATAGATTGTACTACTGTGTTATTGTACGTTTATTTATCCCATGTGTAACTCTGTGTTGTTTTTGTCGCACTGCTTTGCTTTATCTTGGCCGGGTCGCAGTTGTAAATGAGAACTTGTTCTCAACTGACCTACTTGGTCAAATAAAGGTGAAATATTTTTTAATTTTTTAAAATGATGACCCCCCTCCCTGTTTCAGTGACCCTCAGGCCACAGGGACGATAGGTGTTAATGCTTCTGTACATATCATGTCTGCAGTGGATTAGTTGAATTCCCCTCACACATTATAAAGCACCCTGAGACATGACGAGAGGAGATATATAAATGTAGTCCATTATTACACCGTTATAAATATTGGACCTCCCTTTGACAGCTGGCTCACCGCGGTCAGGGTGAGCCAAAGCCTTCAGCTTTCCCATGCCAAACAAAAACACATCAGCAAAGTTAATATTAGCTTTTTATACCGCCAACCAGCAGGAGGATAACCAGTCAATATTAGCCTTTTTATACCGCCAACCAGCAGGAGGAGAACCAGTCAATATTAGCCTTTTTTACTGCCAACCAGCAGGAGGAGAACCAGTACAAAAGGATGGTGAATACCTCATAGGATAATTAAATCAGCAGGAGAACAAGTACAAAAGCATGTTGAATAGCTCACAGGAGGAGAACCAGTACAAAAGGATGGTGAATAACTCACAGGATATTTAAACCAGCAGGAGGAAATTCAGTACAAAAGGATGGTGAATAACTCACATGATATTTAAACCAGCTTCTGTCTATTCTCTGGCTAATTGGACAGAGAGAGCCATTGTCTGTCTGTCTGTCTGTCTGTCTGTCTGTCTGTCTGTCTGTCTGTCTGTCTGTCTGTCTGTCTGTCTGTCTGTCTGTCTGTCTGTCTGTCTGTCTGTCTGTCTGTCTGTCTGTCTGTCTGTCTGTCTGTCTGTCTGTCTGTCTGTCTGTCTGTCTGTCTGTCTGTCTGTCTGTCTGTCTGCCTGTGTGTGAGAGAGACAGGGGATGGAATCTCAAATGTGTGTGTGTGTATTTCCACTGGATGTCATAAGGTGAAAGCACCAATTTGTAAGTCGCTCTGGATAAGAGCGTCTGCTAAATGACTTAAATGTAATGTAAATGTGGAATCACTCAATGAGGACCGCTTTAGTTTAACAGGCTATTTTCTCTGATAACAGCAATCCAGTGGTGTCCATGGTGATGTTTCCACCAGAGAGTAGGGTACAGTGGACTCTACACTACTTCACCTCTACAGGGTGCCGGCAGAGATGAGCGTTTTCCCGCCACACCACAGACATACCCTTTCCTTTCCCACTCATTCTCCCTGCAGATGGATATTATGGTGTGTGTATCATGTGTTAGGGTAGTAGACATGATTTGGCCTAGCAGATGTATATTGTGTGTGTTTATGTCCCAGTGCATGTGTGCAACCCTGTACAAGCAGCATACCCTGGCCCACAATCTAGCAGAAGGATAAGGTCTGCGTGCTATAAGAACAGGTCCAGGGAGGACCCATTGCGTGTCTGAGTGTGTCTGGACAGCCAGCTGCAGGAGTTCATTACAACCCTGCTAGCCAAACTAGACACAGCTGCTGTTGCACCCTGGGATAGAGGTCCACAGATGTGGAGTTCCCTGCAGGCAGGAATTACACACATACTGTTGTATATGTACAGCTCATAAATGCTTGTGTTATTATGATGATTAACATGACTGTGTGTGAGAGGGTGGCCTACCATGAACATTATTGAGACTCATTTGTGTGTATGAGTGGTTAGGTAGTTGTGAGTTGCAGTGTGTGTATATGATGTGTGTGTATGAGTGGTTAGGTAGTTGTGAGTTGCAGTGTGTGTATATGATGTGTGTGTATGTGTGGTTAGGTAGTTGTGAGTGGCAGTGTGTGTATATGATGTGTGTGTATGTGTATGGTGTGATTATATGGGTACTGTAGCCTAGTGTGTGTGGTTTGTGGCTTCGTTGGGAAAACCCTCTGCTTTCTGTCATCCCCAGAGGGTCATAGTGGACAGATCCTACACAGAGACTATTACAGTCCATCTCAGGGACAGGAAGATAGACTATCATGGCAAGTTAAGCGAATGTGTGTGTGTGTGTGTGTATATATGCGTGTGTGCGTGCTTAAACTCACAAGTCACACAAAGAGAGATTTAGGCTACTACACTTGATGGGGCAATGCTTTCTATGACAACTGCAAGCTTGGCTTGAACATTAGTCAACAGTAACAGTTAGTTACAGTACTACACCTGTGGGTGATCCAATAGCTTCTCTGACGTGGACACAGTACAGTCAGCATTCAGATATCCTCTACCATTAATGCTGTTATGAATTGGTGCCTAAATGAATCATTTGTTAATTTTACATTTACATTTAAGTCAAAGCCTCTATAGCTCATCACAGTGGGTCTACAACAGCTGGTTAAGCTACGTGGGGCTGGGAACTACTCCTCTCACTACATCATGTGATACTAATAACATTTTGGCACTTCTGTTTGTAAGAAATAGAGACATATTTTCACTCTGCAAAGGCAGTTCACTTTTGCACCCAGTTGGTTTCCGACATATTTCTGCTGAGCTACGGTGGCTGATATCAGTCTCACTCTCAGAACTACCAGGTCTAACAGAAGATCAAACCCCCATTGTTTTGACTTGAACCTGAAGAATGGTAAAGGCCTGACACGCATTGAAGTGTTTGTAGAGGAAGGCTTCAAAGGGATGGTGTACGTGTACTGTGTGTGTGTGTGTCTCTGTGTCTGTGTGTGTGTGTCTCTGATTCTGTGTGTGTGTGTGTGTGTCTCTGTGTCTGTGTCTGTGTGTGTGTGTCTCTGTGTCTGTGTGTGTGTGTCTCTGTGTCTGTGTCTGTGTGTGCGTGTGTCTCTGTGTCTGTGTGTGTCTCTGTGTCTGTGTGTGTCTCTGTGTCTGTGTCTGTGTCTCTGTGTGTGTGTGTGTGTGTGTGTGTGTGTGTGTGTGTGTCTCTGTGTCTGTGTGTCTTTGTGTCTCTGTGTGTGTATCTCTGTGTGTCTCTGTGTCTGTGTGTGTGTGTCTCTGTGTCTGTACTGTGTGTGTGTGTCTCTGTGTCTGTACTGTGTGTGTGTGTGTCTGTGTCTGTACTGTGTGTGTGTGTCTCTGTGTCTGTACTGTGTGTGTGTGTCTCTGTGTCTGTACTGTGTGTGTGTGTGTATCTGTGTCTGTACTGTGTGTGTGTGTCTCTGTGTCTGTACTGTGTGTGTGTCTCTGTGTCTGTACTGTGTGTGTCTCTGTGTCTGTACTGTGTGTGTGTGTCTGTGTGTGTGTCTCTGTGTCTGTGTGTGTGTTTGTGTCTCTGTGTCTGTACTGTGTGTGTGTGTCTCTGTGTCTGTGTGTGTGTGTGTCTCTGTGTGTGTGTCTCTGTGTGTGTGTCTCTGTGTGTGTGTGTGTGTGTCTGTGTGTGTGTGTGTGTGTGTGTGTGTGTGTGTGTGTGTGTGTGTGTGTGTGTGTGTGTGTGTGTGTGTGTGTGTGTGTGTCTCTGTGTGTGTCTCTGTGTCTGTGTGTGTGTCTCTGTGTCTGTGTGCACATGAGTGAGAGCGAGAGGGAGATTAGAGATCAGAGATTGAAAGAGATGTCAAATGAAAGTAGGAATGGAGACGTATTCATAAAAGTCTTGAGTGTGGAAGGCTGTGAGTCTGTGAGTCTCTCCGCAATCATTTGACCTGTAAGGATTTTATGAGACCTGGATTTTCTCTCCTTTCATAAACAACCCTTCAGTACCCAGAGCCCCTGCTGGGAGTTTAATATGAAGACTGCCCGAGTGTGATATTCAGTAGATTGTTCTAATTAGTGGGAAAATGCCAAAGGGTTATTCAGTTGGATTAACATTCTACTAAGAAAAGGGGTTATAAAAATGCATGACAATCCATTATGGCTTGAAATATATATTTTTCCACCAATAATTTAACTAGGGGATTTACAAATACAAGGTTCAAAAGATCGCCCTAGTAGAGTCTGTATGAAGCTTAGCTCACCCTAACTAACCCTATAATGTAGGATTTTCTGAGCTGATGTACACAGGAAAAGCAATGAATTCACTTGACGGACACAGGCTGAATGAAGCAGCAGTTCTTATTCATTTTAGTCATTTAGATGTATTTGGAGTAAATGCCCATTCAGCAATAATTTGGCAATGTATCATTTGGGACCAGCACTAAATCCTTTCTCATTCATACCCTCCCTTTCCGCCTCTTTGAATGACACATTCCGGTGCTTAAAGTGAGTAGAGTTATGACTCATGGAACAATCCATTTCTCCCTGGAGGGGGTTTACACAGATGATTACATGCTGGGCCACAGCAGCCCTGTGAAGTGGTGGGGGACAGTCAGGGCAGTTTAAACTGGAATGCTGATGTTCTGGTCACGTTGAAAGAAGTAATGAGACGGACCGTGACATGACCCGGTCATGATTTAGGGTCCTTGCAATGACCAGTGAGTAAATAATCCTTAAGATACACAGTGGGAGATATATTGGCCCTATAACTGGTACAAACACAGACTAAATCTTACTAGAGAGACTCAGTACATGTAAACTTAAAACTTAGGAGAAAAGAGCTAATAGGTCAAATGGCTCAAATTCCACTACTTAGTCCAAAGTGAAAACTCATACTGACAGGAGAAGAGAGGAGGAATATCAGCAATATCACAATATTCATTATTCATTCCCTTTATCTCTATCTGTCTCCCTCCCTCTCCTCCCAGTAGCCTCTACAGGATGTGGTGACACCCCTCACACAACCCGCCCTGTGCATCCTGCCAATCTTCATGGATATCCCCTCATCAAGAGCACTGCTAACGAACGCCTCACAAGACTCCTCCGTAACGAGGGCTTCCCTAACGAGCGTCTCATTAACGAGAGAAAATCCCAGCGCAGGCCTCATCAGAACATACGCCCAGGAAGACAAACATAAGATAAATCTGGACAATCAGACTTGGGGAGGGAGATGTGATATCTCCCATTCCATCTCCTCTGTCTCTTCCCCCTCCGGGCCCCCGACAGGGTTGATACTCCTCGAGACCTTCTGAAGACGTAGATCCATCTCAGGCTGTTTGCTCAGGAGGCTGGAGTCAACCCCAGCAGGAAACCGGGAGGAACACACTGACCAACCTGATTGTACAATAAGTCAGATCACGACTGTACACTGTTTGATCATTAAATCAACCACCATCCAGAAGGTACAGTAAAGAACACTGTTGCTGTTCCTGTTCCTGCATGGAGAATGGTAGGGGTCAAAGGTCAGATAAGCCCCACGCTGGACATATCTGTGTAACATCACATAAATCAAACACATCTTGAGGAACACTTATTGTAGTGTTAGCAGAGCCTGAACAGCTTCACTTCACTGTTATTACTGGAATTACTTGGAAGACAATACAAATCTTATTCTTTTTCCCATCTAATATTTTTTTTAAGTCTGGCTTCTATCCTGGGAGGTCTGATATGTCTGTTTTCACTGAGACTGCCTCTGTTGTTTCAGGCTTCACATTTGGAGAGAGTTTGGAAATAATATGCCAGCTGAGTTGAATTAAAAGCCAATAAATCAATGTGCTTTAGAGGCGTGTAAAATGAGTTCAAACCCATCCGACATACATGCTGCTGTTTAGGCCTTAATAAGCCACCTGTACCATGTTAACGTGGAGCCAAAGTGATAAAAGGGAAGTGCTGACGTGTAGATACCTACTGCAGCCTCAAAGTTGGTTTGAAATAACCACTGAGACCCGATAGGAGAAACATCCCATCTGAAACCATAATATTGCATTGGAAAAAAATACCCATCCAGATTTTGATCTGGAAAAATAAGCATCAATGTATATTGACTAATATTGTGTATGTAAAAGGGTTTGATTGCTTTGGTAAAGCTCAATGTTTTTAAAGAGCCAGAATAATCAGACATAACAGAATCCATTGAAAAACCGAATGAAGTCGATATAGGGGGTATGGACTGAATTAGACTCCCAATTCTATCGATGCCGATAAGCTTTTCATTCCCCTACGCTTGCAGTCAACAGGGAGTCACCTAATTTTGTCTCGACAAATGACAGAGAACCAAGCACTCATTTAACAAGGAGCTCTTTGTTTTCATTTGATTACGACAGTACACTATCGTAAGTCACGGATCACAGAGCAACAAGCCTTATAGCTAGTTTTTACTATATTACCCACATACCTCCCTCCATCCCTGCATCTGATATCCTTATACTACCCTTGTGTGGTACGTTAGGAGGACTAACAGAAGACTATAGGCCAAGCACCAATCCCCTCCACCTGCACCTGGTCTACTAGCAAGATAGAAGGATAGAAGATATTGCTTATAACAATCAAGCCCTTTCTGATCTGCGAAGTGAAGCCAACACGGCCTTAGGGATGGGAGTGAGTGGTTGGATTAAAACCAAAGGACATGCCATGCCATCATTAGTAGAGTGAAAGATATCTTGGCAGACTAACCGCGCCTATAAGTGACCTCAGAGAATTTGGGCCAGAGGAAGACTGAGCTGGACTGAGGGCTGGAAAGTGAAGTGAAGGCAAAAACATCACAGCCACATTCCAGAGCTAGTCCACCTGGGGTAAACAAACAAATGAAACAGGGATTTTTATAAAGGCAACCAGTCACCAGTACCACAGATGTTGACCGAGACAGGGCTTCAGTGTTGCTTATGAGGTAGTAAAATATGTTTACAGTAAAGGTAAGGAATGTTGAGGCGTATGAGTTCCAGTAATAACATGTTTTACACCCCTATTAGGGAGAAACTGTAAGGCTACAGTTTTGCATTCAGACACATTACAATGACTTACGTATTTGTATTTTTATTATTATTATTATTATTATAAAGGATCCCCATTAGCTACTGCCAAGGCAGCAGCTACTCTTCCTGTGGTCCAAACTATATGGTTTTCACCACTTCCGAATTTGTCAGATGAAGATCCTCTCCCAATTCATTTTCAACGTGAGCGCGCGGATCAAGGGTATTATGGGAAGGTGAGCGGTGCGAACCCTTCTAGTGGAGCGATAGAAAAAGACAGCTCTGCTCTACTTTACACAAATTGCACGCGGCCACCGCTGCCATTATCCAATCAGCTAAGGAGCAGATGTTCGCTTGAAAATCTTCCGTTCGTGAAACATAGTTGCGCGTGTCATTAGTTCCCGGGCAAGCCCAATCAAAAAAGATGGTGGAGAGCCAATAATCGCTGTGTCTGATTTTCCAATGGTGCATGATGTCGCTTTGCTAGAATACAGAGACAAAATCAAAAAAAGTAAATGGCATGGAGAAGGATTACAAGGAATGTTGATGGTGATGGTGAGTGAAGAGAGATTTGCACAACAATGTTTGCTTGTGCTGCTAGCTTGCTATGAACATCAATCAACCTCAAAACTGATATCAAAGCCACCATTTGTGAATGTGTTGACTAAATTAAATTGTGACATTTGCCCACCAAAATATATAAATCACCAGTAACATTATAACATTGTAAATGATACATTAAGCATTGCATTTCCCATGTAATAAACTACCAATTGGATTATGGTATTTTAACATTATTATTCTCATATATTATAGTTTATGGCTCTTTCATTATACCTGTGTCATGACATTGATGATTATAGCTCACTAAAAATTGACTTTTTCCACATTTTCTGTGTTACAGCCTGAATTTAAAACAGATTAAATATAGATTTATTTTTGTCACTGGCCTACACACAATAACCCATAATGTCAAAGAAGAATTATATTTAAAAAGGAAAAGCTGAAATGTCTTGTGTCAATAAGTATTCGACCCCTTTGTTAAGGCAAGCCTAAATAAGGAGTACAAACTTGCTTAACAACTTAACATAATAAGTAGGGTGAACTCACTAAGTGTTTAACATGATTTTTGAATGACTACCTCATCTTTGTACCCCACACATACAGTTATCTGTAAGGTCCCTCAGTCGAGCAGTGACTTTCAAACACAGATTCAACCACAGACCAGGGAGGTTTCCCAATACCCCTCAAAGAAGGGCACCTATTGGTACTGTAGATAGGTAAAAAAAACAACAACAAAAAACAGACGATGAATATCCCTTTGAGCCTGGTGAAGTTATTAATTACACTCTGGATGGTGTATCAATAAACACAATCACTACAAAGATACAGGATTCCTTCCTAACTCAGTTGCCGGAGAGGAAGTAAACCACTCAGGGATTTATCCATGAGGCCAATGGTGACATTAAAACAGATACTGTACAGAGTTTAATAGCTGTGATAGGAGAAAACTGAGGACGGATCAACAACATTGTAGGTACTCCACAATACTAACCTAATTGACAGACTGAAAGGAAGGACGCCTGTACAGAATACAAATACCCCTACACATGCATCCTGTTTGCAACAAGGCATTAAAGTAATACTGCAAAAGAATGTGCCAAAGCAATTAACTTTTGGTCCTGAGTACAAAGTGTTACACTATCCAATGCAGCAACACATTACTGAGTACCACTCTCCATATTTTCAAGAATAGAGGTGGCTGCGTCATGTTATGGGTATGCTTGTAATCAGGAGTGTGTGGAGGGGGGGGGGGCTGTTTCAGTCTACTTTCCACCAGACTCTGGGAGATTAATTTACCTTTCAGTAGGTCAATAACCTAAAACACAAGGCCAAATCTATATTGGAGTTGCTTACCAAGAAGACAGTGAATGTTCCTGAGTGCCCAAGTTACAGTGTTGACTTAAATCTACTTGAAATCTATGGCAAGACCTGAAAATGGTTGTCTAGCAATGATCAACAACCAATTTGAGAGAGCTTGAAGAATTTTGAAAATCATTTTTTATTTATTTTTTATTTTATTTCACCTTTATTTAACCAGGTAGGCTAGTTGAGAACAAGTTCTCATTTGCAACTGCGACCTGGCCAAGATAAAGCATAGCAGTGTGAACAGACAACACAGAGTTACACATGGAGTAAACAATTAACAAGTCAATAACACAGTAGAAAAAATGGGCAGTCTATATACAATGTGTGCAAAAGGCATGAGGAGGTAGGCGTATAATACAATTTTGCAGATTAACACTGGAGTGATAAATGATCAGATGGTCATGTACAGGTAGAGATATTGGTGTGCAAAAGAGCAGAAAAGTAAATAAATAAAAAAACAGTATAAAAACAGTATGGGAATGAGGTAGGTGAAAATGGGTGGGCTATTTACCAATAGACTATGTACAGCTGCAGCGATCGGTTAGCTGCTCGGATAGCTGATGTTTGAAGTTGGTGAGGGAGATAAAAGTCTCCAACTTCAGCGATTTTTGCACAGTTCGTTCCAGTCACAGGCAGCAGAGTACTGGAACGAAAGGCGGCCAAATGAGGTGTTGGCTTTAGGGATGATCAGTGAGATACACCTGCTGGAGCGCGTGCTACGGATGGGTGTTGCCATCGTGACCAGTGAACTGAGATAAGGCGGAGCTTTACCTAGCATGGACTTGTAGATGACCTGGAGCCAGTGGGTCTGGCGACGAATATGTAGCGAGGGCCAGCCGACTAGAGCATACAAGTCGCAGTGGTGGGTGGTATAAGGTGCTTTGGTGACAAAACGGATGGCACTGTGATAGACTGCATCCAGTTTGCTGAGTAGAGTGTTGGAAGCCATTTTGTAGATGACATCGCCGAAGTCGAGGATCGGTAGGATAGTCAGTTTTACTAGGGTAAGCTTGGCGGCGTGAGTGAAGGAGGCTTTGTTGCGGAATAGAAAGCCAACTCTTGATTTGATTTTCGATTGGAGATGTTTGATGTGAGTCTGGAAGGAGAGTTTGCAGTCTAGCCAGACACCTAGGTACTTATAGATGTCCACATATTCAAGGTCGGAACCATCCAGGGTGGTGATGCTAGTCGGGCATGCGGGTGCAGGCAGCGATCGGTTGAAAAGCATGCATTTGGTTTTACTCGCGTTTAAGAGCAGTTGGAGGCCACGGAAGGAGTGCTGTATGGCATTGAAGCTCGTTTGGAGGTTAGATAGCAAAGTAATTGGTGAACCAGGCAAGGCAGTCATCCGAAAAACCGAGGCTATTGAGTCTGCCGATAAGAATATGGTGATTGACAGAGTCGAAAGCCTTGGCGAGGTCGATGAAGACGGCTGCACAGTACTGTCTTTTATCGATGGCGGTTATGATATCGTTTAGTACCTTGAGTGTGGCTGAGGTGCACCCGTGACCGGCTCGGAAACCAGATTGCACAGCGGAGAAGGTACGGTGGGATTCGAGATGGTCAGTGACCTGTTTGTTGACTTGGCTTTCAAAGACCTTAGAAATGCAGGGCAGGATGGATATAGGTCTGTAACAGTTTGGGTCTAGAGTGTCTCCCCCTTTGAAGAGGGGGATGACTGCGGCAGCTTTCAATCCTTGGGGATCTCAGACGATATGAAAGAGAGGTTGAACAGGCTGGTAATAGGGGTTGCGACAATGGCGGCAGATAGTTTCAGAAATAGAGGGTCCAGATTGTCAAGCCCAGCTGATTTGTACGGGTCCAGGTTTTGCAGCTCTTTCAGAACATCTGCTATCTGGGTTTGGGTAAAGGAGAACCTGGAGAGGCTTGGGCGAGGAGCTGCGGGGGGGGCGGAGCTGTTGGTCGAGGTTGGAGTAGCCAGGCGGAAGGCATGGCCAGCCGTTGAGAAGTGCTTATTGAAGTTTTCGATAATCATGGATTTATCGGTGGAGACCGTGTTACCTAGCCTCAGTGCAGTGGGCAGCTGGGAGGAGGTGCTCTTGTTCTCCATGGACTTCACAGTGTCCCAGAACTTTTTGGAGTTGGAGCTACAGGATGCAAACTTCTGCCTGAAGAAGCTGGCCTTAGCTTTCCTGACTGACTGCGTGTATTGGTTCCTGACTTCCCTGAACAGTTGCATATCACGGGGCTATTCGATGCTATTGCAGTCCGCCACAGGATGTTTTTGTGCTGGTCGAGGGCAGTCAGGTCTGGAGTGAACCAAGGGCTGTATCTGTTCTTGGTTCTGCATTTTTGAACGGAGCATGCTTATCTAAAATGGTGAGGAAGTTACTTTTAAAGAATGACCAGGCATCCTCAACTGACGGGATGAGGTCAATGTCCTTCCAGGATACCCGGGCCAGGTCGATTAGAAAGGCCTGCTCACAGAAGTGTTTTAGGGAGCGTTTGACAGTGATGAGGGGTGGTCGTTTGACTGCGGCTCCGTGGCGGATACAGGCAATGAGGCAGTGATCGCTGAGATCCTGGTTGAAGACAGCGGAGGTGTATTTGGAGGGCCAGTTGGTCAGGATGACGTCTATGAGGGTGCCCTTGTTTACAGAGTTAGGGTTGTACCTGGTGGGTTCCTTGATGATTTGAGTGAGATTGAGGGCATCTAGCTTACATTGTAGGACTGCCGGGGTGTTAAGCATATCCCAGTTTAGGTCACCTAACAGAACAAACTCTGAAGCTAGATGGGGGGCGATCAATTCACAAATGGTGTCCAGGGCACAGCTGGGAGCTGAGGGTGGTCGGTAGCAGGCGGCAACAGTGAGAGACTTATTTCTGGAGAGAGTAATTTTCAAAATTAGTAGTTCGAACTGTTTGGTTATGGACCTGGAAAGTATGACATTACTTTGCAGGCTAACTCCGCCCCCTTTGGCAGTTCTATCTTGACGGAAGATGTTATAGTTGGGTATGGAAATCTCTGAATTTTTGGTGGCCTTCCTGAGCCAGGATTCAGACACGGCAAGGACATCAGGGTTAGCAGAGTGTGCTAAAGCAGTGAGTAAAACAAACTTAGGGAGGAGGCTTCTGATGTTGACATGCATAAAACCAAGGCTTTTTCGATCACAGAAGTCAACAAATGAGGGTACCTGGGGACATGCAGGGCCTGGGTTTACCTCCACATCACCCGCGGAACAGAGAAGGAGTAGTATGAGGGTGCGGCTAAAGGCTATCAAAACTGGTTGCCTAGAGCGTTGGGGGCAGAGGATAAGAGGAGCAGGTTTCTGGGCATGGTAGAATATATTCAGGGCATAATGCGCAGACAGGGGTATGGTGGGGTGCGGGTACAGCGGAGGTAAGCCCAGGCACTGGGTGATGATGAGAGAGGTTGTATCTCTGGACATGCTGGTTGTAATGGGTGAGGTCACCGCATGTGTGGGAGGTGGGACAAAGGAGGTAACAGGGGTATGCAGAGTGGATCTAGGGGCTCCATTGTGAACTAAAACAATGATAACTAACCTGATCAACAGTATACAAGGCATATTGACATCTGAGAGAGACATACAGCGAGGCATACAGTAATCACAGGTGTTGAATTTGGAAAGCTAGCTAAAAACAGTAGGCGAGGCTAATCCGCTAGCACAACAAACAGCAGGTAAAATGGCGTTGACTAGGCAACGGGGCCGACAGGTAAAACAAACATGCAGAATGGAGTACCGTGATTAATGGACAGTCCAGCGTGCGTCAGCTATGTAGCCAAGAGATCAGTGTCCAGGGGGCAGCGGTGGATGGGCAGGGAAGCTGGGCTGGCGAGTGTTATCCAGGTTTTTTAAAAACTAACAACGACTAAATAGCTTGTAGCTAGTTAGCTGGTTAGCGTCTGGAGGTTCTTGAGTGTGTCATAAAAATAAAATTAAAATTAAAAGTAACAGCGATTCCGTATCACATTGGGTGAGGCAGGTTTCCGGAAGGTATAAACAAATTAAAAATCAAAAAGAGATAGAAAGTAAATGGGGTCAGAGAGTGATTGGGACGCGGTGGTTCAGACGGTTAGCAGGCCTGTGCTAACAAGCTAACAGTTCGTAGGCCCGGGCTAGACAAGGTAGCAGTTAGCGGACCGGAGCTTGACAAGCTAGCCGTTAGCAGGCCGAATTAGCAAGCAGGGAGATAGCGAGGGCTAGAGAGTTAACCTTTGGGGGATGTCGCGATGGGGTGAGTCTGTTTATTCCTCTTCATGCGGTGACATCGACAGACCGGTCGTGGGCCCGGGTAATTGTAGCCCAGGAGTATGCTACAGGTGCTCTAGTACGCTAGGTGAGCTGGAGACACAGCGATTCAGAAAGCTCGTGGGCCTTGGCCAGCACATGGATCTTTGGCGATGTCGCAGCGGAAAAGCATGTTGAAACCACCTCGGACGATTATGTCGGCGGACCAGTCGTGATGGATCGGCGGGGCTCCGTCTCGGCAGTAGAGGGTCCAGGCCAATTGGCAAAATAGGTATTGTTGGACCTCTTCGGCTAGTCAGGAGATGGGCTTAGCTCGAGGCTAGCTCAAGGCTAACTGGTGCTTGCTCTGGGACAGAGACGTTAGCCAGGAGTAGCCACTCGGATTGCAGCTAGCTAGTTGCGATGATCCGGTGTAAAGGTTCAGAGCTTGCGGTAGGAATCCGGAGATGTGGTAGAGAAAAAGCAGTCTGATATGCTCTGGGTTGATGTCGCGCTGGTGTCCTAGTTAGCTTTGAAGACCGCTCGCAGTGGCTAGCTACTAGCTAGTAGCTAGTTAGCTGGCTAGCTTCTGATGAGGGTTCCGGTTCTAAAGTATAGAAAAAGCAGATCCGTACCACATTGGGTGATGCGGGTTGCAGGAGAGTATATTCAGCCTGTAGTTGGAAAGTGAGATTAAAATATGTACGAAATATATACAGAAAAAAACGAGGAAAACTATATTTACACTATATTTACACCAGACAGGACGGGACAAGATGGGCAAATGTTGCGCAATCCAGGTGGGGAAGACATTTACATTTCAGTAATTTAGCAGACGCTCTTATCCAGAGTGACAGTAGGGATCCCAAACACACCGCCCGGGCAACGAAGGAGTGGCTTCGTAAGAAGCATTTCAAGGTCCTGGAGTGGCCTAGCCAGTCTCCAGATCTCAACCCCATAGAAAATCTTTGGAAAGAGTTGAAAGTCCGTGTTGCCCAGCAACAGCCCCAAAACATCACTGCTCTAGAGGAGATCTGCATGGAGGAATGGGCCAAAATACCAGCAACAGTGTGTGAAAACCTTGTGAAGACGTACAGAAAACGTTTGACCTCTGTCATTGCCAACAAAGGGTATATAACAAAGTATTGGGATAAACTTTTGTTATTGACCAAATACTTATTTTCCACCATAATTTGCAAATAAATTCATAAAAAATCCTACAATGTGATTTTCTGGATTTTTTTTCTCTCATTTCGTCTGTCATAGTTGAAGTGTACCTATGATGAAAATTACAGGCCTCTCATCTTTTTAAGTGGGAGAACTTGCACAATGGGTGGCTGACTAAATACTTTTTTTGCCCACTGTAAGTACACATACATCCCATGGCATACAAGGATGTGCCAGCAGTTATTATTATTATTATTTTATTTTAACCTTATTTTACCAGGTAAGTTGACTGAGAACACTTTTTCATTGACAGCATTTAAAAAAAAAATAGATACAATTTGGCTACATAAGCCTACAAACATTTACAATAGCAAAATCACAATAATCACAAGAATGGCTTCAGATCAAAGTCTACGTTGAGAACAAAGGGAGCAAGTGTCATGCCCTGACCTTAGAGCTTTTTATGTCTCTATTTTGGTTTGGTCAGGGTGTGATTTGGGTGGGCATTCTATGTTCCTTTTTCTATGTTTTGTATTTCTTTGTTTTGGCCAGGTATGGTTCTCAATCAGGGACAGCTGTCTATCGTTGTCTCTGATTGGGAACCATACTTAGGTAGCTTTTTCCCACAGGGTTTTTGTGGGTAGTTAATTTCTGTTTAGTGTTCACCTAATAATCCCCAGTTTACAATTGGCTCATTCATCCCCCTCCTCTCCCCTGTAACTATTCCACATGTCGTTGCTGCAAATGAGAATGTGTTCTCAGTCAACTTACCTGGTAAAATAACGGATACATTTTTTTTTTAAATAAAAAGAAACACGTAATTTTTACCACAAGGACAAGATATAAGATAAAGAACTGCCTTAGTGGAGCACATAGTAACACCTTTGATTGGGATCTGTTTCCCTGTTTGGGGGTGTTTGAAGGATCAACATTTACAGTATAAGTGCTATTGAATTGAGCACAGCCATTACACTTGTAGTTTCCATCCAGTAGGGGCGCAAATACACATTGTGCAGGGATATCTTGGTGGTAAATCAGACTTTACCAATTGATCTCTGAGGTTTCTGCCCTGGGAGAATATGACAAAGGGAAGGTCACATTACCGATACTATCACCGGATCTTAGAATGTGCCAATGTTTGTGAACGATTCCCTTAATTTGTTCAGAGCTCTTTGAATAGCGGGTAGTTAGAACGCAAGAATGCTTATTTTTGCGAGACTGACCTTGAAAAAGGTCATTTCTCGTTTTGTTTTGAATTTTCTCAATAGCAGTATTAATCTGACCATTTTTGTACCCCCTCTCCTTGAATTTTCTTTGCATCTCAGCCATACTTCGAAATCGGATTGTTTTTTACAAATTCTTTTGATTCGACAAAATTGGTTGTATGCCAAACTGTTTTTCAATGGAAATGGGTGGGTGACAACTATCAGCCCTCAAACTGTTACGATCAGTAGGTTTCCTGTAAAGATCAGTGTATAGAACATTATCTTCACACAAGATCAGAAGATCAAGAAAACTGATTTGATGTGTATCAGATTGCATAGTAAATCTCAGAACATGTCACCCTCCCTAGGAGAGGGAGTGACCTCGACAATTTATTGTTAAAACGATTTATTGTTAGTCATTCTTGTGATTTTTCTATTGTAATTGTTTGTAGGCTTATGTAGCCAAATTGTATCTATGATCGTACGCTATCCATTTATGTTTTTTTGTATGCTATTTTAATATATGAGAATTAACCAATGATATCAAGCCACACCCGGCCATGGTTACAGACACCTGTGTGTCTTTTGACACTATATGAATGAGTCATCCCACAGTGTTTTCATTATATCCTGATGAAGACAGCTTGTCTGTCGAAACATTGGACATAAATATTTTTGCATCTGAGCTCCTAGAGTGTGCGGCTCTGCTTTATTTTTGAAAAAGTCTTCCACTCTGCTAGCCAGCACCTCGCCTAAATAGGTGTGCCTTTCTTTCGCCTCTAGATTACACAGCATGGTAGCAACACCACATGACAACATGGTAGCAGCACAAAACATGGTACAAACATTATTAGGCACAGACAACAGCACAAAGGCAAGAAGGTAGAGAAAACAGTGAAGCGGTCACAACTGTCAGTAAGAGTGCAGCTCTTCCAGTCGCTGGCTGCAGCGAACTGAGAAGAGCAGCGACCATAGGATGTGTGTGCTTTGGGAACCTTTAAAAGAATGTGACTGGCAGAACAGGTGTTGTATGCGGAGGATGAGGGCTGCAGTAGATATCTCAGATAGGGGGGGGGGAGGCCTAAGAGGGTTTTATAAATAAGTATCAACCAGTGGGTCTTGCGATGGGTATACAGAGATGACCAGTTTACAGAGGAGTATAGAGTGCATTGATGTGTCCTACAAGGAGTATTGGTAGGCAAATAGAAAAGAGGGAGGAGCATAGGGGCTAGTCACATTAGAAGGATTGGGAGTTGAGGAAATGTTGAACATGCAATGAGGCATGGCTGAGTCACGGGGGATGGAGGATAGGGGATGAATGAGCCAGTTGGAAACTAGGGATGATTAGGTGGCCATGATGGTATGAAGGCCAGATTGGGAATTTAGCCAGGACACTGGGGATGACACCCCATGGGATCTTTCTTGACCGCAGAGAGTTAGGACACCCGTTTAACGTCCCATCTGAAAGACGACACCCTACACAGGGCAATGTCCCCAATCACTTCCCTGGGGCATTGGGATATTTTTTTTAGATGAGAGGAAAGTGTGCCTCTTACTGGCCCTCCAACACCACTTCCAGCAGCATCTGGTCTCCCATCGAGGGACCGACCAGGACCAACCCTGCTTAGCTTCAGAGGAAAAAAAATGACTGGACCTCTTCATCTGCAGACAGGCTTTTGCAGCTCTCCATATCTGAGGACAGACAACATCAAAGTACCAGGCCTCATTATATTACAATTAGACAGACAGAGAGATAATATTCAGGGCTGTCTTCATTTATTGCCTATATATATATATACATATATACAGTTGAAGTCGGAAGTTTACATACACTTAGGTTGGAGTCATCAAAGCTCGTTTTTCAACCACTCCACAAATTTCTTGTTAACTAACTATAGTTTTGGCAAGTCGGTTAGGACATCTACTTTGTGCATGACACAAGTAATTTTTCCAACAATTGTTCACAGACAGATTATTTCACTGTATCACAATTCCAGTGGGTCAGAAGTTTACATACACTAAGTTGACTGTGCTTTAAACAGATTGGAAAATTACAGAAAATGATGTCATGGCTTTAGAAGCTTCTGATAGGCTAATTGACATCATTTGAGTGAATTGTAGGTGGACCTGTGGATGTATTTCAAGGCCTACATTCAAACTCAGTGCCTCTTTGCTTGACATCATGGCAAAAGCAAAAGAAATCAGCCAAGACCTCAGAAAAAAATTGTAGACCTCCACAAGTCTGGTTCATCCTTGGGAGCAATTTCCAAACGCCTGAAGGTACCACGTTCATCTGTACAAACAATAGTACTGTCAGAGTCGTGTGTATAGGTGGCAGGGAAGTCAGGCACAGGGAGAATCAAACTGAGTGTAATGGAGTTATTTAATACCAATAAACGAAACATACTCCAAACACTAAATGTAACAATAAACAAAGTGGGTACGAGGACCCGTCGCGCACCAACACAACACTGGAAAACAAACAATCTCTGACAAAGACATGAGGGGAAACAGAGGGTTAAATAAAAAACAGGTAATGAATGGGATTGAAACCAGGTGTGTAGGAAGACAAGACAAAACCAATGGAAAATTAAAAATGGATCAATGATGGCTAGAAGACCGGTGACGTCGACCGCCGAGCACCGCCCGAACAAGGAGAGGCTTCAACTTCGGCAGAAGTCGTGACAAGTACACAAGTATAAGCACCATAGGACCATGCAGCCGTCATACCGTTCAGGAAGGAGACGCGTTCTGTCTCCTAGAGATGAACATACTTTGGTGCGAAAAGTGAAAATCAATCCCAGAACAACAGCAAAGGACCTTGTGAAGATGCTGGAGGAAACAGGTACAAAAGTATCTATATCCACAGTGAAACGAGTCCTATATCGACATAACCTGAAAGGCCGCTCAGCACTGCTCCCAAACCACCATAAAAATGCCAGACTACGGTTTGCAACTGCACATGGGGACAAAGATTATACTTTTTGGAGAAATTAACTGTTTGGCCATAATGACCATGCTATGTTTTGAGGAAAAAGGGGGAGGCTTGCAAGCTGAAGAACACCATCCCAAACGTGAAGCATGGGTGTGGCAGCATCATGTTGTGGGGGTGCTTTGCTGCAGGAGGGACTGGTGCACTTCACAAAATAGATGGCAACATGACGAGGGACAATTACGTGGATATATTGAAGCAACATCTCAAGACATCAGTCAGGAAGTTAAAGCTTGGATGGAAATGGGTCTTCCAAATGGACAATGATCAGGCATACTTCCAAAGTTGCGGCACAATGGCTTAAGGACAACAAAGTTGAGGTATTGGAGTGGCCATCACAAAGACCTGACCTCAATCCTATAGAAAATGTGTGTGCAGAACTGAAAAAGCGTACGTGAGCAACAAGCATACAAACCTGACTCATTTACAACAGCTCTGTCAGGAGGAATGGGCCAAAATTCACCCAACTTATTGTGGGAAGCTTGTGGAAGGCTACACAAAACGTTTAACCCAAGTTAAATCATTTAAAGGCAATGCTACCAAATACTAATTGAATGTATGTAAACTTCTGAAACACTGGGAATGTGATGAAAGGAATAAAAGCTGAAATAAATCATTCTCTCTACTATCATTCTGACATTTCACATTCTTAAAATAAAGTGGTGATCAGGTCTTTCCTGCATGCATTCCTGGTTTCCTGTTTCTCAAGTGTTTGTTTCCTAGTTTTCCCAGTTCTGACCATTCTGCCTACCCGTCCTGTATCTGACCTGATTACAAACCTCTGCCTGCCCTGTCCCCAAGCCTGCTTACAGTCCTGTATCTGCCTGACTCTGACCTGATTACAAACCTCTGCCTGCCCTGTCCCCAAGCCTACTTACAGTCCTGTATCTGCCTGACTCTGACCTACTTACAAACCTCTGACGGTCCTCGACCTGCCCTTTGCCACGTGCTATAATAAATGATTGAGAACTGTACTTTCCGCCTCCTGTGTCTGCATCTGGGTCGTATCCTGAGGCGTGATACCAAAACGCTTCCTAGAACTGGCTGCCCAGCCAAACTGAGCAATTGGGGGCGAAGGGCCTTGGTCAGGGAGGTGACGAAGAACCCATTGGTCACTCGGACAGAGCTCCAGAGTTCCTCTGTGGAGATGGGATAACCTTCCAGAAGGACAATCATCTCTGCAGCACTCCACCAATCAGGCTTTTATGGTAGAGTGGCCAGATGAAAGCCACTCCTCAGTAAAAGGCACATGACAGCCCGCTTGGAGTTTGCCAAAAGGCACCTAAAGAACTCTCAGACCGTAGGAAACAAGATTCTCTTGTCTGATGAAACCAAGGCTGAACTCTTTGGCCTGAATGCCAAGCGTCACGTCTGGAGGAAACCTGGCACCATCCGTACGGTGAAGCATGGTGGTGGCAGCATCATGTTGTGAGGATGTTTTTCAGAGGAAGGGACTGGGAGACTAGTCAGGATCAAGAGACAGATGATCGGAGCGAAGTACAGAGAGATCCTTCATGAAAACCTGCTCCAGAGCGCTCAGGACCTCAGACTGGGGCAAAGGTTCACCTTCCAATAGGACAACGACCCTAAGCACACAGCCAAGATAACATAGGAGTGGCTTCGGGACAAGTCTCTGAATAGCCTTGAGTGGCCCAGCCAGAGCCCGGCCTTGAACCAGATTGAACATCTCTGGTGAGACCTGAAAATAGCTGCGCAGTGACGCTCCCTATCAAATCTGACAGAGCTTGAGAGGATCTGCAGAGAAGAATGGGAGAAACTCAGGTGTGCCAAGCTTGTAGCTTCATACCCACGAAGACTTGAGGCTGTAATCACTATTTTTAATCAATTAGCAAACCTTTTTAAAAAACTGTTTTTGCATTGTCATTATGGTGTATTTTGTCTAGATTGATGATTAAAAAAAATATTGTAATCCTTTTTAGAATAAGGCGGTAATATAAAAATGTGGAAAAAGTGAAGGGGTCTGAATAATATCCGTATGCACTGTAACAGTCTGATGGCATTGAGACAGAGACTGGTTTTCAGTCTCTCAGTCCCAGCTTGATGCACCTTTACTAACCTCTCCTTCTGGATGATAGCGGGATGAACAGACAGGCTCGGGTGTCCTTGATGATCTTTTTGGCCTTCCTTTGACATCAGGTGCTGTAGGTGTCCTGGAGAGAAGGCAGTGTGCCCCCGATGATGCGTTGGGAAGACCGCTCCGCCCTCTGGAGACCCCTGCCCTTGTGTGTGGTGCAGGATGTGTTACTCTTTCAATTTGTCATCCTGTTGTTTTTGTTGTAAGTACACGTACAAAAAGCTTTCAATCTGGGCATTGCATCAGGAATCTTATCTGCCTTCCCACTAAAACCTCCACCGCTGAGTGCACCATTTTACAATGTCATCTCATGTAAAGTCAAGAACATTAACTGACTGGGCACACACTAGTTGAATCAACGTTGTTTCCACGTCATTTCATTGAAATTTAAACTATGTGGAATAGTTGTTGAATTGACGTCTGTGCCCAGTGGAAACCCTCTTAACCTCAGAGAAACAATATATATTATAGAGCAGACAGGTAAATTTGTATTCATGACAAGCCTATCTGGGCTCTTTACAAATGGCCTTCATTGTACCCCTGCAGGACACTACTTTATCACATCTAAAGCTCTCAAGATGGCGTCTGAGAGAGAGAGAGAGATGTTTTAGACGGAGTGATGATATGGCGGCCTGTCAGTGACGTGTGGACAGACAGACATCTACAACAAACACTGTTAAGTGTATCAACCTTGCTGAGGGCTGTGTGTGTGTGTGTGTGTGTGTGTGTGTGTGTGTGTGTGTGTGTGTGTGTGGCGAGGCTGTCATATCCTAAATCTTTACAGCTCTCCCTCAGGGGCTCTTACTTAAGGCTCCCATTCACCATGACAACCACACTTACTCTAACTCAAGCCAACTTGAGAATAACATATTACCTTCCTGTCCCCTGGTGCATACCATGCCACCACAGCTCACCATCATCTCTACAGCAGAAACGTGACCCGCAGCCCAAACCCATTAATGTCACATTGGTGTTTACCCTCATGGATGTGACTGAGTCTGTAGTGGCCACAGAAAATGCTGCTGGAACTACCAGGGATTCATTTTTCACATTCTTATAAATCATTAAAAGTTGGAGGTTGGACTGTGGATGAACTCTTCATAACCTTTAAACCACTCCAAAAGCAAGCCTCTGACCACAGAAAGGCACAGAGTCAAAACCCTTTATACAAAAAAGTGTGTGTGAGAGAGAGAGAGAGAGAGAGAGAGAGAGAGAGAGAGAATAAGAGACAGAGGCCTATATAGAGGAAGTATTGGTCTCTCCCACAGTACTTTGTGTGACCATTGATCTTGGCCCTGTCTTGCCCTGCCTCCTGTTCTCAAGGGGCTGCCAATACTCACACACACTGATACGGTCCCCCACATTTTCAGGGATTGGACCCAACCCAGCTCATCTCTTCCTGTCAACCTTCAGTCAAACGCCCTGCCCACTAAATCTTACAGCCAGCTAAGAAAATAAATGAGCTGTGTGGGCAATATAAAGTATTTTTTCAACACAGGAAAATATGTGAAAGTGGTGTCACTTCAGTGTGATTTATACGCCATCCAGTGGCAACTTTTGGAACATAAATTATTTTGAAAGCAGCGTTGAACACGGAAGTAGCAAACTCGCACGTTGGAGTACTTCTTGAACTGCAATCGAGCACACAGAGCAGAGACCTTCAACATGTCTTACAGCGCAAAGATAGGCCCGTCCATCCTCAGCAGTGACCTCGCATGCCTGGGCAGTGAATGCGTCCGAATGATGGAGTGCGGAGCTGACTACCTGCACCTCGACGTTATGGACGGGTGAACAAATCCAGAGAGCACGCTAGCTAACTAGCATAGCCTCAGTCCAATAGGATTCACAGTCAGGCAGTTAACTAACGTTAGCTAGCTGTAACACTGTGAATGTATGCACATTTTAGTTAACGTTAGCAATCACTGCTGTTTTTGTTGACTTGTGTTAATATATTGTTAGAAGTCAAGCTAAAAGTCATTATGGGTGATGTCAACATCACGGCAGATTGCAATACCAGTCCACATTGCATAACATTCTGCAACTCTGTTTACGACATCCACAGTTTAGTTATCTTTTTTCAGTTTATGTTTTATTCAGCACTGATAGTTAGCTAGCACATAGCACGTTTTGTTATTGATCAGCCGGCCTTGCATCAGCGTGACTGGAGTAGAATCAGTCACATAAGGATAATGATTGTATCTTGTTCCCTTGAAGTAATTTTGTTCCCAACATCACTTTTGGCCACCCGATGGTGGAGTGCCTAAGGAACTGCGTGGGGCCAGACCCTTTCTTTGGTCAGTAACACAACCTTACTCTGATATGGTTACAATATGTCCCTGTTGTTGTTTTTACCTTTATTTAACTAGGTAAGTCGAGTTAAGAACAAATTCTTATTTTCAATAACAGCTTGTTAGCTGCCAGAATGACAGATATTTACCTTGTCAGCTCGGGGATTCGAACTTGCAACCTTTCGGTTACTAGTCCAACACTCTAACCACTAGGCTACCTGTATGACAACACATTGACCAGTCCCTATTTATTCTAGCTGAACGTGCTGATCACAGCTACCATTATTACTGACACCATAATACTTTGTTCTAAGTAGGATTATGGTTTGTTCAGCGTTGCATAGTAGCCATCTCAAAAGTGTGTGTGTGTGTGTGTGTGTTTCTCTTATAGACATGCACATGATGGTGTCGAGGCCGGAGCAGTGGGTGAAACCCATGGCAGCAGCAGGAGCTAATCAGTACACGTTCCACCTGGAGACCACTACTAATGCTGGAAACCTCATTAAGGAGATCAGAGAGAGTGGCATGAAGGTGAGACAGAGGGTTGACTATAGAGAGAGACCAGAGGTGAGGTCCTGATATGGGAGGTCAGAGATTGCGAGAAGTGGATGGTCACAGATTCACACACAGTCAGAGAAAGTTCACAACTATGTGTTGTCTAACAGTTGTGCGTCTTCACCCATGTACGGTAATGTAACACTGTGTGTGTGTTGTAGGTGGGCCTGGCCATAAAGCCTGGGACCACAGTAGAGGAGTTGGCCCCATGGGCAGGACAGATTGACATGGCACTGGTCATGACTGTGGAGCCTGGCTTTGGAGGCCAGAAGTTCATGGAGGACATGATGCCCAAGGTAGTGTGTTGTGTTTGTGTGTCTGTCTATCAGGCTGCATTTACACAAGCAGCCCAACCAATTATGTCATTTTTTTGCCACTAGTTGATCTTTTGAGCGATCAGATCAGATCTGTTGGCCATAATTGGGCTGCCTGTGTAAACACATCCTATGTGTTATTTTGTGGCTTATGTCTGATAAGCTGCATGAAAAAGCTTCTTTGTCATCTGTGATCTGTTTTATACACAAGGTCACTCAGTTTATTTTGAATGCAGAGGTTTGTTACAATATCTTCAGTTGACATTGTGTCATCTGAGTAATGTGTTAGAGGGGTTCTCTGTGTGTCTCTCTGTTTTGTTTGATTATCATGGTCTGTGGATTTGTGTGGTTTGATTGTATATATTTGCCGTGTCTGTTTTGGACATGTGGGGCATGTCATTGACATTTCATTGTCTGTTTCTGTGTGTCTAGGTTAGCTGGCTAAGGAGTCAGTTTCCCTCTCTGGACATTGAGGTGGATGGAGGAGTGGGTCCCTCTACCATCCACAAGTGTGCTGAGGTGCGTACATGCCTCCCCATACCATGCACCCTTGGGCCCTGGTGCTTAACTACGTTGTCTCGTTGCTTGTGTCCATCCATGGGTGTTCACGGTGTGTGTGTTTTATCTTTCTGTGTGTGTCTCTGGTAGGCGGGCGCTAACATGATTGTGTCGGGCAGTGCGGTGGTGAGCAGCGACGACCCTCGCTCTGTCATCACAATGCTGAGGACTGCCGTCTCTGAGGCCATACAGAAACGCTCACTGGACCGTTGACACGCCCCCTGCCTGGCGATCACCACAGTAATTCCTCACACCAGAACGCCATAGCAACATGCTAATACACCCTAAAGTGGGACAGTCAAAAGATGTTTCTCTTTGGTGGTCAGGGAGGGGTGTGGAAGTTGGTGCTCTGCAGAGGGGTGTGCTGATGTCACAGTTTGATCCAGTGAAGCTCCGCCCCTCAATACCCCAGAACATCAGAACCAACCCCAAATCCCCACACTCAGCCAGGATCACTACTCAACCAATGATTTACCCACCTACCAGCTTAGGCCTGTGGATAAATTAACACTTTAACGAGAGTGGAACAGTGGTTACGTTGATTGTACACAATAATTGTAAACATTCCTGAATATTTTTTGGAATACTGTTCTGTCGAACTAATGATAAAGATATGTCTGACAAAAAAATGTAACTGAATTGAAGGTCTTTTTATTTATTTTTTTGCTAGTGCTGAGAGAGAGTGAGAGGTGTTAGATACAGGACTGCAGAATTAGAGGCCATATGATGAACAAAGTTTCTTTGGACAGGCTAGTATTTTGTCACTGCCGGGATGAAATACCTGTTACTATTTCACCCAGACGCAGGAAACATGGAATCCCTCCTCTTGATCTGCCAAGCAGTATTTTATTCAGCGTTGTAGTACTCAAGACCACATTGAGAGTCTCTGTGTCAGATACATTTTTACTCGGTCTTGGACATTGAGGACTCGTAATTTCTTCCCGAGACCAGCGGAGTAAAATAGCCTTTTCATAATTAAAAGCTTCCATTCAGTCAGTGTATAAAACCACGTGAAATATATACACTCCTTTTTTTAAAACAATATCTTAATGCCTATTGGTATCTGGGATATCTACTTTATTCTTAACATTAGTCTTTTTTTACTTTTGTTGAAAAAAATTCTCAAACTTTGTCAGAATTTCCTTGCCGCTCTGGTAGAGAAGAGTGGAGGAAATTGTTTGCAAGTTGCAAACTCGCTATTAGTTTTTATTAATTGCTTTGGTACCATTTTTACAAGTATTTGGTATATTTTCACAACTCTTAGTACAAAACTCCAATCTGGTCACACTTCTTAACCAGCCAGTCTTTCATTCAAAACCGGTCATTGTGCATTCATTTGCAATGTAAACATCTCTCACCAACCAACCATTCAAAATACAAGTTTGTGAAATGTAATGAGAACATTAGTTTAATCACCAAAACACTGATATCTTTTCAATTTAGTCATTTTAACTACCAATTAATCCAATAGCAAACAATGCAAGATATGCGTTTCAAATCGCCCTTAGAAGTGCTGAAAGTAATATGCTAAAGTACTATAAATTAGTTTTCACATTAGGCAATACACTTACATTACATTGCCCAACAAAATTGACAGAAAATCTATAATTTGTGATCAATGAAGACATCCTCTACCTTTTATTTGTATTAAATCATAAAAATAAATATTTTTCAGATATAATTGCAACAATTGGTGTACTGTCTGTAATCAAGTGTAAGAAATGAAATGAAACAATTTAAATTAATGAAATTGAAACAACCTTTAGCACGTATTCATTTGCATCAAGCCTGTCTTGAGCATTTGGCCATAAATTCTAATCCACATCACAGTGAATGTCCTCATTGTTCATGCACCACGGGAAACACCTTTTGGCATGGCAAATCCAAGCTTGACATTGGTTCTGCATTGATGTCATCGCATGCCTCATCCATGGCCAGAAGAATAGCGGCACGCTCATTGGGATGGCGATTGTACATCTTCCACCTCTTTACTGAAAAGGTCCTCAGTAGGGTTGAGGAAAGGAGAGTATGGGGGCAGGTATAGGGTCAAGAATCAGGAATGGGCCCGAAAACTATGCCTTAATAACCACCTCTGCATGGTGGAACCTGACATTGTCCCACAAAATGACAGTTGACTCTTTCACCTTGACAGGCCTGCTCAATTGTATTGAGAAACACAATGAGGTGTGCAGCTTTGTTGGATTCAAGTAATGGCTTACATCCTACCACACCATCTTCAGAGATAGCTGCGCACATGGAGCTGTTTCGCCCACGTTTTCCAGGCACTTGGACGATCTCCCCTTGGCCGATGAGGTTTGGCCAGATTGAAGCCGCTTCATTAACAAAGATATACTTGTGATGGTTCACAGCAGCATCCAGCACCATCACCCTCTAAAAACATATTTTGGTTACTTATTGTTTACAGTACAGTTCCAATATATTGTGAAGTAGCATGTGGATGAAATAGTAACAGTAATACAGTATATAGTGCTGTACTTGAACATATGCACCCCGCCGTTGTTTCACCCAGTCATTGTTTTTCTCAAAAGGCACCAGGTAAATGTGTTTGGCAAAATGTTTCATCGTTCTCAATGGCAATGTCATTCCTGGCCCTCACAACTGCCCACTCCTGCTGCTCGGTCAGCACATGGCCACCACCATGGGGTCTTCTGTCAATTCTGAGGTTAGAACAGAGTATACTGTCAAGAGATCATACTGGAAGAATGAATTGACGTGCGTTACAATGTTGTTTACTGTAAATGTAATGGTGAAGCAGAGTACATATCCTGCAGAGTTACCGCTTTTCTTGGCGAAGTTCTCATGATCTAATTGACAGTCGATCTTTTCAGATTGGGGTGAACTAATCTGGCAGCCTCTGGTAAGGCCTCTGTTTACCACATGGTCAAGGACGATGGCCGGACTTCATTAGACATCTGCCTCCCTCTCTAGAAGTTGTCTAGACTTGGCAGTTCATGCAGCTTTAGTATTCTGATCGTAGAGTTCTGATCATGGAATTCCAAATGCGCCATGAATCTACACCTACAGTACCAGTCAAAAGTTTGGACACCTACTCATTCAATGGTTTTTCTTTATTTTTTGCTATTTTCTACATTGTTGAATAATAGTGAAGAAACTATGAAATAACACATGGAATCATGTAGTAACCAATAAAGTGTTAAACAAATCCAAATATATTTGAGGTTCTTCAAAGTAGCCACCCTTTGCCTTGATGACAGCTTTGCAACCTCTTGGCATTCTCTCAACCAGCTGCTTTTCCAACAGTATTGAAGGAGTATTCACATATGCTGAGCACTTGTTGGCTGCTTTTCCTTCACTCTGCGGTCCAACTCATCCCAAAGCAGCTCAACTTGGTTGAGGTCGGGTGATTGTGGAGGCCAGGTCATCTGATGCAGCACTCCATCACTCTCCTTCTTGGTCAATTAGTGAGCGTTGCATATATGAAAGGCATTTCTAGATGAAAATAGTACCAAAGCTATTGCTGAAAGGACAGCTACTGTAATACCATCATGTGGGAGAGGGCACCTTTTGTAATACACAAAGGGCCAGTGGTGTAGTGGAGGCTATAGGCAGGTACAGTGTATTTGGAAAGTATTCAGACCCCTTGAATTCAATTGCTTTTCCCCCCCTAATCAATCTACACACAATACCCCATAATGATAAAGCAAAAACTGGTTTTCAGAAATGTTTGCTAATTTATAAAAAAAATGAATACTGAAATATTATATTTGCATAAGTATTCAGACCCTTACTCAGGACTTTGTTGAAGCACCTTTGGCAGTGATTACAGCCTTGAGTATTCTTGGGTATGACACTACAAGCTTGGTACACCTGTATTTGGGGAGTTTCTCCCATTCTTCTCTGCATATCCTCTTAAGCTCTGTCAGGTGGATGGGGAGCTTTGGTGCACAGCTATTTTCAGGTCTCTCCAGAGATGTTCCATTGGGTTTAAGTCCAGGCTCTGGCTGGGCCACTCAAGGACATTCAGAGACTTGTCCCGAAGACACTCCTGTGTTGTCTTGGCTGTGTGGTTAGGGTCGTTGTCCTGTTGGAAGGTGAACCGCCCCAGTCTGAGGTCTGCCTCCACCATGCCTCACTGTACGGATGGTGCCAGGTTTCCTCCAGATGCTTGGCATTCAGGTCAAAGAGTTCAATCTTGGTTTCATCAGACCAGATCATTTTGTTTCTCGTGGTCTGCGTCCTTTAGGTGCCTTTTGGCAAATTCCAAGCGGGCTGTCATGTGCTCTTTACTGAGGAGTGGCTTCCATCTGGCCACTCTACCATAAAGGCCTGATTGGTGGAGTGCAGCAGAGATGGTTGTCGTTCTGGAAGGTTCTCCCATCTCCACAGAGGAACTCTGGAGCTCTGTTAGAGTGACTGGTTCTTGGTCATCTCCCTGACCAAGGCCCGTCTCCCCCGATTGCTCAGTTTGGCTGGCGGCCAGCTCTAGGAAGAGCCTTGGTGGTTCCAAATTTCTACCATTTAAAAGAATGATGGAGGCCACTGTGTTCTTGGGGATCTTCAAATGTTTGAAATGTTTTGATACCCTTCCCCAGATCTATGCCTCGACACAATCCTGTCTCAAAGCTCTACGGACAATTCCTTCAGACCCCATGGCTTGGTTTTTGCTCCTTTTTATAGACAGGTGTGTTCCTTTCCAAAGCATGTCCAATCAATTGAATTTACCACAGGTGGACTCCAATCAAGTTGTAGAAACATCAAGGATGATCAATGGAAACAGGATGCACCTGCGCTCAATTTCGAGTCTCATAGAAAAGGGTCTGAATAATAATGTAAATAAGGTATTTCAGTTGTTTATTTTTAATACATTTGCTAAAATAAAATAACTGTTTTCGATTTGTCATTATGGAGTATTGTGTATAGAATTATTTATTTTTTAGAAAAATTCAAGAGGTATGAATACTTTCCAAAGCACTGTATATGGCATATACCCACTTTTTATTTTTCCAGAGGGCATTGCCTATACCCACTTCTTAATCCCTACTGTTGCATATCAAATTAGTGTAGTGGAGGTATAAGATGTATGTATTGTACTATTGTACTTATGTAGTACAACAGGGAAATCATGCACAAAGTAGCCAACACAACTGCAAAGCATGTGAAGTACGCTATATATACCAAAGTATGTCGATACCCCTTCAAATGAGTGGATTTGACTATTTCAGCCACACCCGTTGCTAGGAAAGACGTTTCAATTCATGATATCTACCAGTAAATGCTAACTAAGGCAACAATGGGTATGCGAAACAGGTATTGATAAAGTTTGATATTGGTCTTGTCTTGGTTAGTAGGCTATTTGCAATGCTCAATTCAGTCATCATGCGCTGTCTGTATGAACATTTCTAAAGGCTTTCCCCCAAAAAACATACAAAAAAATGGACTGCAATGTAGACCTGACAGTGATATAATGCTGATTTGTATCATGTGAGGGCATTTGTTTTACACAATTGAATTAAAGGGAAACTACACCCTTCAAAAAAATGTTTTTCCCCAGACCTCAAAATGGTCTCCTGATGTGGTTAAAGCATTGTTGTGGACATAGAACATCACTTTTTTTTATTTAAAAAAAAAAAGGTGTGATTTTGAATAAAAATCTGTACAATTCATAGGAAAACGTATGGTTTTCCAGACAGGACCCACTGCATAGCGCCGATGGAAAGACAGCAGTCACACACAGCATGATGTTGAAGAATAAGTAGCCCATTCACTCAGACATACTACTAAGCCAGTTGGTCCCAATCACAAGAATACAAAAACACAACCTTTATGTGAAGTATTTTCCAATTGAAATGTATAATTATTACTTCCCATTGCAACAAACATTTCACATTTAGCATTCAAAGTAACCGGTGATCTAAAGTTTAAATGCAACCATGTTTCACACACACAAGTTATTTTCAATGAGATGGCTAACAACAGCAAGCGAGCTGCAATAAAAAACACAGTCCCACTCAATGGATGAGTTATTCATGAAAAGGGAGAAGCTAATAAATTAGCAACAGCATCCATCCTCTTTGATAACACCTGCTGCAGTTGCTGTAAACTAGCCTACAACAAAAGCTAGCTAGCTATACCTACTACTGCTAGCTATACCTACTACTGCTAGCTATACCTACTACTGCTTGCTATACCTACTACTGCTAGCTATACCTACTACTGCTTGCTATACCTACTACTGCTAGCTATACCTACTACTGCTTGCTATACCTACTACTGCTAGCTATACCTACTACTGCTAGCTATACCTACTACTGCTTGCTATACCTACTACTGCTAGCTATACCTACTACTGCTAGCTATACCTACTACTGCTTGCTATACCTACTACTGCTAGCTATACCTACTACTGCTTGCTATACCTACTACTGCTTGCTATACCTACTACTGCTAGCTATACCTACTACTGCTAGCTATACCTACTACTGCTAGCTATACCTACTACTGCTAGCTATACCTACTACTGCTAGCTATACCTACTACTGCTATGCCTATACCTACTACTGCTAGCTATACCTACTACTGCTAGCTATACCTACTACTGCTAGCTATACCTACTACTGCTTGCTATACCTACTACTGCTTGCTATACCTACTACTGCTAGCTATACCTACTACTGCTGCTATACCCTACTGCTTGCTATACCTACTACTGCTAGCTATACCTACTACTGCTTGCTATACCTATACCTACTACTGCTAGCTATACCTACTACTGCTAGCTATACCTACTACTGCTTGCTATACCTACTACTGCTAGCTATACCTACTACTGCTAGCTATACCTACTACTGCTTGCTATACCTACTACTGCTAGCTATACCTACTACTGCTAGCTATACCTACTACTGCTAGCTATACCTACTACTGCTTGCTATACCTACTACTGCTAGCTATACCTACTACTGCTTGCTATACCTACTACTGCTTGCTATACCTACTACTGCTTGCTATACCTACTACTGCTAGCTATACCTACTACTGCTAGCTATACCTACTACTGCTTGCTATACCTACTACTGCTAGCTATACCTACTACTGCTAGCTATACCTACTACTGCTTGCTATACCTACTACTGCTAGCTATACCTACTACTGCTTGCTATACCTACTACTGCTAGCTATACATACTACTGCTTGCTATACCTACTTGCTATACCTACTACTGCTAGCTATACCTACTACTTGCTATACCTACTACCTATACCTACTACTGCTAGCTATACCTACTACTGCTTGCTATACCTACTACTGCTAGCTATACCTACTACTGCTAGCTATACCTACTACTGCTAGCTATACCTACTACTGCTAGCTATACCTACTACTGCTTGCTATACCTTCTACTGCTTACTGGAAGCCACTCCTCAGTAAACGGTCCCACCCATTACAAGTCAATGTGATTGGTTAATTCCAATGTCACTCCAAAATGTTGCTTTAATACAGATGAATGGCAGATGCCTTCTATCAAGCTTCTGATGGCCTAGCCAATGGCTTACTTAAAGAGCTAGATTTATCTCCCCAGAGATCACCAAAGATAAATCCTGATTGGATCATGTTCTCTTCAGTGTTAACCCTTTCCTTTCTAACAAAACTGAAGAGTTTAAATCAAAACATAATTCAAAAGAATATAATTAGAATGATTGTATAAATCCGTAGCCCTTCTCTGAAGGCTTAGAAGGCCCACATTGTTCCCCACTGTGTTTGGGTTAGTAATCATTCGTAGAGTGGCTCTATTTTCCCTTAACATACTTTTTTTTTACAATTCTGAATGTCTAAAGAATCCATATGTTGTTCTGAAATATGAACACAGAAATACTGGACATGTTGAACTCTTATTATGGTGCTGATTTGACAAAATTACAATCATGGTCTTGTATTGGACTTTTATGACTTGAATTTGACATTTTTCTGGTTATGGTCTTGACTCAGTCTTGCCCTTCCCAAAGGCTTCCGGTCTTGGTCTTAAATCGGTCTCACTTTAGGTGATCTCGAACACAACACTGATTTGAATACTTAGACACTAGAGGGCAAGCTTGCTCAAACTATTCATCCTGATGTTTGTAAGCAGGAGACTGTCATTCTTCTTTTTTCAGATCCCTGTTTTATGTATTATCTTGTTTACTCGTGATTTATTACCAAGGTTGGGGAGTAATGGATTACAAGAAAAAAGGTAACTAATCGGTTAAATTACCAGTAAAAAATATTGTAATCAGATTACAGATACCTTTGAAAAACTAGATGATTACATCGACGATTACTTTTAAATTCAGAAAAGATGTTTGTGAAAATAAATATGACACCTTCTCTGTTTTCGCAATGACATTCAAATCAGCATTGAAAAAAGGCGCAAGTTAGTTTTTTTTATCACCTGAGCGAGTCTGATCACAAGTCAGAGACCACTATGATGACAAACCAAATGTGTTTGATGGATTACGGGAAAAGAGCAGGAATAGGCTTTTGTAGGCTACAGTCCAAGCTATGGCTTCCAATAAACGCTTTGAGGTAAGGATGACAGTAGTGGTGTAGTCTACGGCGATACAGATATCACTTATTATTGATATCTACATACAGTAGCGTATCGATGTGAATCACACTGCTGCTCTCTCATTTAGATATTTGCCCCTTAAGGATTGTGGTTGTTGTGGATGGCTGTTCACAAATCTAAATGTTTATTTGAACCCGATAATGGTTGAATTCAAGAAGTTTAAGGTGCCTATCTATCAATCATTGTTTTTTAAACCAGTGGACAGCCAGTGAAAAATGCTCTCTTGTAACTAAATGCTCTCTGATCCAAGCCTGTGGAATAAAAGTGGGGCTTTTATTGCTCCATCTAATTCATGCTGATCAAATAAATAAATCCATAGGACTAATGGACACATTAGTTGCTACATCCATTTTTGGACTAATAAATATCCATTGATTGCTGAAGAATATAACTTAGAAATGCCTCATGAGCTTAGTTCAACTGTCACGCTCCATGAGAACCCAAAATATAAGCTTGTTTTTCTCCAATGTTTGTAAACATTGTAAATGTAAACAAACACTGTATAGCCTCATAACATGGTTAAAATAATCATTTTGATATCATGGATGGTCAGTCCTCGCATCCATAGCTCTTTCTATTAATCTGAGAGTGAATACATTTCTCCAGGCCCATCCCTCAGTTATTTACCAAAACAAAGGCGGGGCAACTGTTTTGTTATTGTTTCATCTGTGGATTTGCCCTTTAAACTGCTGCATATTATCAAGATATCAAAGTGTCACCAACAAAAAGATTAACAATAGACCTATAGCAAATGTAGCATATGGCATTCATTTTTCACATGTAAATTGCACTTTTCAGTGGTGCTCAAAGCATGCCACTCCATGAGCACAGCATTTATTTATCAACTCGAATCAATGACCCCAATCAGTTCTCCATGACAACAAAATCAGAAACAACAGAGTAGGGCTGGCTCATAAATCCTTAGTTTTGGGGTCATGCGCAGGAAAAACAAATAGACTAATCTATTTTTCCATATTTCCATGTCCTATTTTTGATGATCAAGGGGTATAACATTTATTGGAATGACTGGAATTCTGATAGTTTTTAATGTAAAGATATATTTTAATCGTAGTATTATATGTAGTAAAAAGTGATGGGTTAAAAGAAGCCAACATAACCAACCCATAAAGTAAAATGAATCATCCATATATGGCCAGCTATATGAAGTTTAAAATTGATTTATCCTGCAATAATGTCATTACATTTTTTAACATACATTTTTTAACATACACATACATTTTTGTCTTCTTTTAATGCCTCTTGAGGGGAAGGGAAAGTAATCTAAAAGTAACTGAATGTAATCCGATTACGTTACTGAGTTTGGGTAATTTAAAAGTTACGTTACTGTTACAATTTTATAGTTAACTAGTAGGGGATTACATTTAAAAAGTAACCTACCCAACCCTGCTTATTACCTACTGATTAAAATCATGAGATTATTGATAACAGTGAATTTTCCATAAATGACTACCATGTGCCATAGGAGAGCATTAGTGATCTTCTTGGTCCATATCTAATTTTAATGATGTGATGTAAAGTTAATACCTGGCTTTGAATGCATGCATAAACTAACAGAGCGTTAGGCTGAGACAGGGGTTTATTTAATCAAAACAAATAGTTGCATTACGGGATAAATAGAAAAACAATCCTCTCCCTGCCCTGATAGGAAGACTCTTTGTATTTAACACTATTTAACTCAGACAGTATTTTTTTCTAGTTTAGTAACGCAAGAAGTATGTATGTCAGGTGTTTCCCCCCCTTTAGTTACCTGTTTTAGTGAATAGTGCTCACTGCTCAAAGCCCTTCTACCACAAGCAGTCATTTTGTCTGAGAGATAGAGGTCATCTCTACATCTCTATGCCCACTGGGACAAACCTCTTGGCAATGAGAATCACACATGACATACTTTAAGCTGCAAGCCGCTTGTTCTAAATAATGCAACATGTCTGGGAGATGATTCACTTTCTCCTGCAATATTGATTTCAGAATTCTGTATTTCCATTTCAGTGTCACATATCACACAAGACAGAGGTTCATATGAGACAGACAACAGATAGTTTATTTACAGAAATGGTAATACCGGGTGGCTTTTGAGGTCTGTGTGTGTGTGGTTGGGACACGTAAGAGGGTCACCTGTGTCTATTTTTCTCTTAATAGATCCTGACAGTTGGATCTCTGCTACGTCTCAGACCGCACCATCATTAGTCATGATAGTATCTGGGGAGAAAGCTGTGAGTCATACGTGCACACTATTCTCTACATGTATTTATAAGACACTGCACATTTATGTTTGATGAAGTGCTTGTCATCTTTAAGAGAGGAAAACCGAGAAGTGTGATGATGCACTATACAAATTGCCCAATAAACGAGGGAATCATAGATTCAAGTAGGAAAACTCTTGACAAAAGCGAAAATGTGAAATTCCACAAGGTTTAACCAAACACACTGACTTACACATGGGCAAATTCACATCAAGCAGACTTATACATAGGCCTACTGTCCTACTGTGCTGTGCGTATAGCCAATGCTACTCAAGGGAATGGAAAAGTTATGCCACTGGTGCCATAGCAACCATATCCAGATGCTGCCATTTACTGAGAGAGAGTGAAAGATTATGTAGCGTTGGTTGGAGCCTTATTCTAACGCGTCCTCTCCTCCTCCTCCACACTCGATCAAGTCAGGGTGAGCTGCCTACTGTACATGTTCCACTGTATGTCCGCAGGCACTCACAGGGGAGAACATTGATTGTTGGGTACACATACACAGAAGCTTATTATAACCCCAGTAACGTGTACACACATACATGTATGCCATACGCACACACTGGCAGCTGTCATGTCGTGGAGTTTTTGATCCTGTCTTCAGAGACCTGCAGTCTGAGTCTGGCTGGGTTGCTGTCTCTGGTGTGAAGGCTGGAACAGAGTAGTACACGGAGGACACGACCCCAGGGACACGACCCCGGAGGACACGACCCTGGAGGACACGACCCCAGAGGACACGACCCCGGAGGAGGGTTTAGTAGTCAGAGCCTACATTACTCATTGGAACACACTATCACTGCTAAACCAGAAACCAGGGTTGTATTGATTACGTCTAACAACAGAAGCTGTTCACTGTTTAAGAACCAAAACGGAAACAAAACGGGGTGGGACCTACCAGAATTTGTCCAATAGAAACTCGTTTTTGTTGGCAAACAACAGATGAAACGTTTTTAAACAGAATTGACGTAACGAATACATCCCTGCTCTTCTCATAAACACTATCTACTGGGAGGAAGTGGCATCTAATCAAAACTTATTGATATGTCGACTAGAGATGTAACATTTCTCATCCATCATGCAATCACATTAAATGGATTATTCAAACCCATCGGTCCAAAGACAGGCTAGTGTATAATGAATCTGTTAATGTAAGAAAACATGGTGCTGCATGCATTCTCCTTTATTATGTCCCCCTTTCATCTTCCCTTTTTACTCTCCCTCTCGCTTTCTTCACCTTTCCCACTACTCTTTATCTATCTCTTTCTGGTGGCTAGAGGTGATATCTCTGCCCTCCTCTTCTCCCTGTCCTATTCAACACCAAAAGCACATTACCTCACTCGTCGCATCGCATGTTCCAGCTTATTCATAATCACCCACAATCCCACAGGAGGCAGGAAGTGTGGCGCTGATTAGCTTACTGTTGTCAGTCGGAACTAGGAAACTCAAAAATGTCCGACTTGCTAACAGGCTGAACGGGGCACGTGTATAACTACAACCACTCAGAAAGTTCTAACTAGCCCACGAACACGGCATTATTTATGCATAAACTCCTCCCCTCTGATAGGGTGTGTGTGCTAGCTCCATCTAATTAACAATTAAAACATGCAACTGTAATTGCTTAGAAAAACATGACAAAATATCTCTGCTTTGCCCCTGGGGGAGTGAGTGTGCAGTGATTCATGGGAGGCGGTGATTGTAATTTGCAGAGGGAGGCGCAGTGACATGGGGTGCCTGTTTGTTATGGTTGCTCCATAGTTCCCCTCTGTTTTCAGTTGTTTTAGGAGAGGGTCTACAGTAATGTATGCCATTTATGCATACAGGGCAAGCACACCGTAGCAGTGATACTATGAGCCCACAATTCGTGAGAGGATACATTTCCATTTAGTTCCATGACAGTACAGTAAATTCAAGCACGGTGCAATAACATTGCTTGAATAGAGCAGTGGAGGCTGGTGGGAGGAGCTATAGGAGGATGGGCTCATTGCAATGGCTGGAATGGAATTAATGGAACGGTGTCAAACGTGGTTTCCATGTTTGATCTGTTTGATACCGTTCCATGAATTCCATTCCAGCCTTTACAATGAGCCCATCCTCCTATAGCTCACCCCACCAGCCTCTACTGGAATGTAGGTAAATGTTGTAAAAGTAGCAGCTTTGTCAGGTAATCAGAGCTATTTAAGGCAGGCACATGGAGTAAGATTAAGTTGTCCCTAGGCACTGATCTAAGGTCAGTTTCACATTTCCCCCCTAACAGGTAAGGATAGATCCTAGATCTGTGCCAAAGGGCACCCAAAGCCATTAAGAGGTTTTTTCATAGACAATAATGGGACTGCAGTGTTGAATGAATGCAGAGTTGTTGTCACGGGGAGCTGCCTTAGTAACGACCCCATCACAGGCAGAGAGCCAACGGAAGAACACACAGGACTTTAAGTGTTTATCTATAATAGATAGGCCAAGACTTATTGATGTCTCTGTGCGTGTGTGTTCGTTTTTTCTAATTCATAATGGATGAGATCGCGGCATTGCGGTTTTCGCCATGCGCAAAGCTGTGAGAGCTTAGCTTAGATAAGGAAGAGAGGGTGGGTGTTTGGTTCATTTGCCATGACGCCAACAATGTCACCTTCTCTTCTTCACAGTAAATCGTTTTTGTTCAATGGTTCTTTATTTGTCTATCAACAGGAAAACCGAGACATTGTAAGTAGTCTTTGTTCAATGGTCTTTATTTGTCTATCGGCAGGAAAAGTGAGACATTTCTCCAATGATCCGGTCCTAACCAATAGGCCTTTAATACAGCTATTGATCCCCAGCCTCCTGGCAGAGAGATTTAACACAGAGAGCAACACTCAGGAGACCAACTGATACAGCAGACAAATCAATAGACTAACTCAGTCTCCAAACCTCAGGACACCCAACCTGAACAGTGTATAGTATTAGTGCATGAGTCAGAGCAGTTACTGTGGGAACTCTCATGTGTAACACCACACTCGCCACTCTCACACGTAAAGTCACTACAACCTCAGGTGCTATGCTAAAAACAAAAGCTCCAGGCATAATCAATGGTCACGTTATGATGACGCCACTAATACCTGATGCTGTTCCCTATGGGACATCCATTCCTGTTATTCTTCTTGTACATATTTGATCATTGTTATGCTGTTCTGAATACTGCCCCCCAACTAGCTGAAGTATAACCTGGAGAGATGTCCTGCCTCTCATTCTATATTCTGCTCCTCTCTCACTGGTGATACATCCTCATCTACTAGCATGCCTGCTGCTTCTCTGCTCTGGATCGTTAAGTGCTGTCTGCCCATGTTTGCCCTCTGGTGTCTGTGTCCTCTGTGAGCATGTATTTGCGTATTTTATTATTTTATTTACATTATTTAAGCACATTGACAACAGCATCAACAATGTCATCAGTGAGCCTCCCGGGTGGCGCAGTGGTCTAGGGCACTGCATCGCGTGCTAGCTGTGCCACCAGAGAATCTGGGTTCGAGGTCGCATCCAGCCGCGACCGGGAGGTCCATGGGGTGACGCACAATTGGCCTAGTGTCGTCTGGGTTAGGGAGGGTTTGGCCGGTAGGGATGTCCTTGTCTCATCGCGCACTAGCGACTCCTGTGGCGGGCCGGGCGCATTGTGTGCTAACCAGGTCGCCAGGTGCACAGTGTTTCTTCTGACACATTGGTGAGGCTGGGTGTGCAGTGCGGCTTGGTTGGGTTGTGTTTCGGAGGAAGCATGGCTTTCGACCTTCGTCTCTCCCGTACGGTTGTAGCAATAAGACAAGATAGTAACTACTAACAATTGGATACCACGAAAAGGGAGTACATTTTTTTTTAACAACAAAAAAAACAATGTCATCAGTGATGCCACTATCAGTGGCACACCATCAGTGTAGTGCTGTGTGACAGATAGAGCCTGCCCTACAGGGGGACCCAGGTACCACTGGGCCCACGATATGATCCACTAACCCTGCATGCATCAAGTTGACACCAAGGAATATAATTCCTACTGTAGTAAATGTTATTTTTCCTCTGTGTCACTGTGAGTTATGGAGAGGGTGATAGGATTTGGTCTGGCCCCCACTGGTCATGGTGTGTGAGTGTGTGTGGAAATGGGAAAGTTTGTGAGTGTGTGTTTGGAATATTAAGGGCTTATTAATGGTGTGGTCTGAGCAACAGTGGACACATGTGTGTGTTAGATAGAGGGAGAGAGAGTGTGTGTCAGAACGAGTTATGAAGGGTGTGATGTGATGTGCTGAGGCCGTCAGAAAGAGGCTGCTTAGCCAAGGTGAGACCTGTGGGCACCATTTATCCCTGTGACAGGCTGACACACACACTGATGCCATTTTGACCCTCCTGGCCATGTGGTATAAAGGCAGAAACGGATTCACATTTTGCCAAAGGGTCACAAGAGCAGCATCTTACACTCACTCAGTACCCCAGAGCATCATGGGTATTAACCCTCACTACAGAGCTGAAGAAACAAACTATGTAATGGAAGGATCAGATATAGTAGCTTGGGCTGCATACAGAATAATTCCTTTTATCAAAATAAATACAAAAACTAAGAGTATCTTTGTATTAGAGAAATAGTTTGTCAGGAGGTTCATAGAAAGAAACATGGAAGGGTCAGGAGTAATGTCAACACTGAAGGTTGCACTTAACATGTTTTTATTGCAATAAACTGACAGAATAGCAAAGTGCCTTTCTAATGACAGCTATGGTTACTATTCAATGGAATATAATGTCACATCTCAATGTATTGGCACCCTTGATAAAGATAAAATACCTATATTGTATCATCATCAAAATGGAACATTGTATTTCATACTAATACATTTGCTCAGAGAAGGATTGTTTAACAAGTTTTAAAAACTCTAAAAATGACACGTGAAAATGTTTGCCACCCCTAAAGATTCTTATATACTATTTAACATTTGAATAAATGTATCTGCATTAACAGTCTACTTTTTAAAGTTAATCTCAGTTTTAAGGAACTGTATGGTGGCCTTCCGTGGCTTCCTGTTTCACTGGGGTATAAAATGAGGTAACACACATGTGAAATTCCATTGTCTTCCATCACCCTGGGTAAAGGCAAAGAACTCATGAATGGAGACAAATGGTTTTAGACTCATAAATCAGGCAATGGGTACAAATAAACTAACAAACAAACAAATATACCGCTATTAATACCAGTTACCGCTGTTAAAGCAAAAATGAACAAACTTTAAATCAACTGGAACACTATTAAACTTGCCTGATAGAGGACCCAAGTGTATCTTATCCCCACGCACAGTGAGAGATGGTTCAGGAGGAAAATAAAGGTCCGCAGTTGAAGAATTAAAGAACTTGGTCGGGGTTACCAAGTCTCCAAATCTACAATTAGACAAAAAAAAGCCTCCATTGAGAGCAACCAACATATGTAAATGCTTTGTCTGAATAATGGCATTGGCACTTGGATTGGAACTGTGAGCTATGGTCAGTTGAAGCAGAGCAGTGGTGGGTTTGGCCTCGTATGAAGGATGGATATGCAGAAAAGAACCTAATACCTACCGTAAATGATGGTGATGAACCTTTGATGTTATGGGGTTGTTTTGCTTCCACTGGTCCTGGGGCCCTTGTTAAGGTTAACTTTATCATGAACTCTACCAAATACCAGGACATTTTAGCCAAGACAAGAACCCCAAGGGCACAGTTATCCTCGCCAGGAGAGGGTGCACAAAGTATTGTAAAGAAAAGGTAGTACTTGTACAAATAAAGAAAAGGTAGTACTTGTACAAATAAAGAAAAGGTAGTACTTGTTAAACAAAAATCTGAGCAACTGTATTAGTATAAAATAATATAATTAAAATAAATAAATAAAGCATACAATGTAGCTCAGTATTTGTATTTATTTTATACAGTATATTGCTAATCTTTATCAAGGGTGCCAATCATTTGGAATGTGACTATAAATCTACAAAAACATGTCATACAACAAAAAACACAAGCAGTTAAAAAAGCTATGGCCTTCCTTTTAATTTCAGTGCACTATTTCTCATAGATAAAAAAATTAACAGAAAAATACATCACTGGAGAAAAGCAGCACTGGCTGAACTGAACACATCACCAAAAGTTATTTTACAGCTAAATCTGTAGCCAGCACACAGCCACTACATGCAGCCCTCGTAACACAGCTACAACACCGTCAGAACGTCTGGATAACGTTGAGGAGGCGTCTATGGATGTTGATTACTACAAAAACACCATTCAGAGTACGACTGTACAGCTTCAATCACGGTGGCACTGTGACATCACACACCAACCCTCCACTTCGTGGTTCAGAGTCAGAGATCCTGGGATTGTCAAATTCCTTTATGACGGAATTGTGGCAAAACCAATTCAAAAGTGAAGTTTAAGATGGAGGGTCCACCTCTGATGTTGGACCAGGTACTGGGTTCAGGCCAGGGTCATGCACAGTTGCCTTGAACTACTCTTTCAACTGGCATCTAACTCAGTGATGCATAGATCTAGCCTAGAGTCGACAATATGGTAACAATGTGCTGCTGACCTAACTAGGTAGCATATCCTAGTTCTAAACACCCATACACGGCCTTTCTATGCCCAGCAACAGCCCCAAAACATCACTGCTCTAGAGGAGATCTGGAGTTCAGAAATTAAAGTATTGGAATAGGCCTGCCTACCTTGGAAATCAGTTTGGCTCTTGAAAAGTTATTGTAATTATTATAGCCAATTTCTAAGATCTCCTGGTCCCTTATAAAGATCTATGATTAAAACATTTTTTTTTTGTGAGATATCAGTTTTTGTGAGAGAGGCCACTTTTGTTAGTTTTCTACAGCTTCATTTGATGGGTGTTGCACTACTCTGTTGTGGTAATTATGCGGAGGACAACATCTAATGTTGGCTACAACTTGGCTTTCCATACAATTCCTTCCATTAAAAAAGAAACCTGTTTTTTGGTCACTTTCTCATGATAAAAACAGCGATGGGGAGATTCAAATGGAGAGATTAATGCTACCGCTATTCATGGCTTTATTATGTGAGCCTGCGTCGGCCACATAGACTACAGAAACACGGCCATGCAACCCATCTATTTAGTCAGGAAATGTACACATTCTCTCATATTCTAGAATGTAATAATAACTTGAATATGTTTGATATACCCTTTTGACACCTGTTGCACGCTTTTTGGGGGTTCTATATTAGGCCTTATATGTACATTATACAGTTGTATAACATTGAGATCCTTAAAAATGACAATTAAGTGCTTAAAAAAGTATCTGAAAGTCCTTGAATTTGAATTGCCATGCTTATACAGTCATGTTGTTGTATAGGGCCAATTTGCTTATATTCACGTTTATTCCTCTAAGTACACATGTGGAACTGCCTGAACATAATTTTGATCACAATGTCACACATTGTCCCCATTATTTATAGAAAACCCACATACACTTTGAATGCACTGTTCGATAGCTGTCAACCGACACGCGTGATGAGGGCTTTAACCATCTCAGGATTTGAATGGCAAATAAAAATACATTTAAAAAAACTCCCCCATAAACCTACAGTTGAAAGTAACTTCCACTTCTATAGATCCGTCTGACACTTGGCACAGGAAGTGGAGGGCTTGGCATTGTTCTGTTACACAAACACAACGCTCAAGAGTTCAAAGGTTACAAAACATCAAAATGCCTCCTGCAATATTGTCATGCAATATACATTTTGACACGATTGAGAAGAGAATGACGAGAGCTTTCAGTCGGTCTGGCAGTGAAAGGGTTATTTTACGGAACAGGAATGTCACACTTCCATACTTTGGGAACGTGACACAGATTCTCAACCCTTCTGCCATGTGCACTGCAGGTCAGGGGGAACCAGAGAGCATGCTCCCCACCCAGTCCACAGTCCAAGAGAGGACGGTTTCCATCCAGTCCACTACAGAGTCTATGGCCGTTTGTCTAATGCATTTCTATGGAGCTCACACATCCTAACTAGGTGCCACGGTACACTTCAATAAATAAACAAGATGAGAAAAAGCTTCAAGTGGATCCATTGTGTGACTCTTGCTGTTAATCTACTGTATATACTAATATAGTGAAGCTGCTAGGTTTCCAATACAGGTATAGAGCAGTTAGTTAGTTCATTAATACAGTGTTGACACTGGCCCATTCATGACAATCTTCAATGTGATGCCACTGAGCGTGCAGAACAAATCTAGCATTTCTATATCTACGACATTTCGGTGCCTGTTACTATGGACACACAGCAAAAGGGTTATCATGATTTTGTATCTGTGTGGTGTGGTTGCCTGGCAACACAAGTAGAAGAGCAGTTCTTGGAGAATTTCAAAACAAAAAGAAAATGTACATAAACTATGCAAAACAGTATAAAATAAAACATCTAAATGAAAGGTTCAAAAATCTAAATAAAATTGCCCACTTGAAATTCATTTGAATGGTGTGTTGGTATTGTTAATCTGCTGTTTTTGGGGGGATGTTTCTCTCTCTCTCTCTGTGTGTGTGTGTGTGGTAAACTGCATGTACTTCTACACCCCTCTAGTGATGATATGCGTTGTGTCTCACCGCCCCTCTACAGGAATTTCTGAGAGCTGAACAGCTTGTTTCCATTAATTAAAGTCTATAGCAGACAACGTTTAAAATGGCAGAGAATTTCATTTCAGTCAATAATTTCCACTGTGTCAACACATTTATGCCAAAAACGGCTCAACAGGTTTAACATAAGCGTAAAAATCTCACTTTATGCCTACAAGGCCCATAATCCTCCAGCAGGGGGTCGGTAGCCATATTTACAGAGTGCCTCAGAGCCAATCGGCTTAGCTCGCCCGCTTTAAACTTCACACACTTGTTGCAGAGGGAAGAGTGTAATAAGAAGGTATTGGCACTAAGTATGCCCTCAGCAGGACAGAGAAGTTCATTTATCCTCCTCCCTTCTCTATCTCTTTCTTTCCCTCCCACATTCCCTCATTCTCTCTCTGTTTGGAGAGGAGGAGCAGTGCATTCACACTGATGCCTGGTGTCTGGCAGTGTTCAATGGGTTGGCCAGGTCTGTCTCTGTCTGCCAACGCAAACACACTGAGGAAACAGATGGGTGAACACACACACTCTCACACATTGTCTCACACACACAGTCCACTTCCAAGCCACAGGGATTGTCTTTGTGTTTTAGTGTTTCTGTGGCATTCCAGTCCACAGCTCTGGAGTCGGTGGGAGGAGGGCCTTCACTAAGGTAACTAATGTATAAGGCCAAGCAGTAACTGCTCTGAGATCAGTGCTAAGTCCACTGAGCACAGAGAGAGACATTTCTTATCATCCTCACCAGGTCCACAGTACAGAACAGTACAGTATGCACCTATACTATAGGATCCTTGACTTGTCATTTCCCTGTTTCCAGATTGTTCCATTCTAGAGTGATCTTCACATCTTTTGAAAAACAGACCACTGTTTCTGAGAAATAAAAATAATAAAGTATAGCTATGAAATCCGGTTTTCCACTGGACAGGGAGAAAAGAGAAGGAGAGAGAAAGGGAAAAAAAGAGAGCAAGAGATAAACACTCATACTTCCAAACTACACACACGTCCTGCATACACACACGTCCTGCATACACACACGTCCTGCATACACACATGTCCTGCATACACACACATGTCCTGCATACACACACGTCCTGCATACACACATGTCCTGCATACACACACGTCCTGCATACACACACGTCCTGCATACACACATGTCCTGCATACACACATGTCCTACATACACACACGTCCTGCATACACACACGTCCTGCATACACACGTCCTGCATACACACATGTCCTGCATACACACACGTCCTGCATACACACATGTCCTGCATACATACATGTCCTGCATACACACATGTCCTGCATACACACATGTCCTGCATACACACATGTCCTACATACACACACGTCCTGCATACACACATGTCCTGCATACACACATGTCCTGCATACACACGTCTGCACATTCCAAGCACACACACTTTTCCACATGCTCACACACCCACATGACAGAGCTGCTACAGGGTAACTCACAGACAGGCAGACAGTTGGGGTGGGATTATACATGGATGGACGGATTGATTGACAGCTTGGACACAGAAGTGATTAGACAGGTGGAGGTCCGGAGTAGCCCCTCCCTGGCGTGGTATTAGTTGGGTCCGCGATGAGGACTATGGGATGAGGGCTATGGATCTGTCCCTTAGTCCACTGAGCCGGGGTGCAGGCTGAGGACGGGTGGGTCCAGGCAGGTGGGGGAGTAGCTGAGGTGGGGTTCTTTGATCCACAGTAAGGGGGCGCCGTTCTTGCTCTCCTGGGATTTGCTGTGTCTGTGGCTCTTGTAGCGCACCAGGAGCACGGCGATGATGAGGATGCCGAAGATGGGGAACGGGTAGAAGAAGACAAAGTAGAAGAGAGAGTCGTTGGAACATACCACCGACTGCAGGGTGGAGACTGTGGGGAGAGAGAGAGAGAATGGGGGGAGAGAGAGATAGGGAGGGAGGGCAGAGAGAAGAGAGAAAGAAGAAAGAGAGACAGGAACGGTGGGCGGAGAGAGAGAGAGAGAGAGAGAGAGAGAGAGAGAGAGAGAGAGAGAGAGAGAAAAATAGGGAGAAGGGCAAGGTAGAGAGAACAGAAAATTGGATGGGAGTGTGATATGGATGAAAAGATGACATCAATGGAGAGCATTCCATTATGGTGTAGTTTGATGTTTGTTTGGCATATTACTTTTAGCAGCCTACACAGTAGCTGTGACTGTGTAAGTACTACCTCAAACACCAGAATCATCAGTAAGATCAGCACAAGCCAATGATCTTATATTTGGTCTCTAGAATAATAATGATACAAATGGGAGGAGTTGGTTGGCCAGGGTTAAACACTTTGTGAAAAAAACACTTGTCTTAGAAAAACACTTTGCAGCTGAAATGTCAACAACAATAATACGTCTCCATTCTATCGCATTGCCTTTGTTTTTCTAGCCCCAGGACATTGTCATTCGCCATGTGGCACTATCTGTTTTATTCCTAAAAGCACTACAGAAATGTATTCATTGTTTTACCCTGCTGGATCACGTTGACGATGGTGACATCAGAGTTGTTGGTTGCCAGGCGATACCAGGCGTTGCGGGGGTTGAGCAGCCACTCCTCCACATGACAGTAGTAGCGCCCAGCGTCAGCGGGTCGCGCCCCCTGGATGGTCAGACTGTAGAGGTCAGAGGTTGTCCTCTCAAACTGCAGGCGTGAGTTAGGCCCCGCCTCCTCGATTGGGCTACAGTTCCCGTTCCCGAACACGGCGTCGTGTCCGATGGAGAACACACAGGCCCGGTTTCCCTCATCAACATCCCCCTGTTCTTCCTCCTCAGAGAGCATGGAGGAGCGCTCCACATACCAGGACACGGAGAAACGGGAGTCTCTGGAGGACTGGGAGGGAATGCTACAGCCCAACCGGATGGAACTGGACTGGGACACGGTGATATTAGACTCGGACTCCTCCACCTGTAACCGCACCTCTGTACAGAGAGAGGGAGGGGGGGGAATAGAAGAAAATTACAATTTTAAGCCATTTATTGGGGCAGAACAGCAAAATAATTGTCTTGCCTTGAAACAGAAAACATTACACTGAACGATAGATGTCGATGTGCTTCAAAACATTATGTACTTCAAAAATTCAAGACACATAATTGACAGTAGATAGCAAAATCTCTTTAGCTGTCAATTTTACATTCCCAACTACCCCCAGATGCCCAATACAAAATCCTTGAAAATTAGACTAACAGGGTTAGTGACCCCACCAGCTGTCCGTGGCCTTTCCAGTTCTTGGTTCCCCTCCAGGGCCGGGCCTGCCTCTTAGAGGCTTCTAGCCCAGGGGGAGAGTGTCTGTAAGGGATGGCTACACTCCTACAGGGCCTGCACACTGACCCAGTTACAACAAGTAAAAAAGAACTGAACTTAAAAAGACTGATAGATCAGGCTGTTCACAGACTGTAATGTTTCCTCTGGTTAAAAGAGGAGAGGAAGCTGGCAGACAGACAGACAGACAGACAGACAGACAGACAGACAGACAGACAGACAAGGGGAGAACTTGCATCTCGATCTCATCTTATCTCCCTGTTCTTCTGACAGAGAACCATTTCCGTCTGACTTCCTGGGTGACTGCATTCTTTAGCACCTTAATGAGACTCTCCTAACGGCCCCCTGGGAAATCAAGCCTGGAAGTTTGCCACCCACCTTTATATATTTATATAGCACATGTATAACTATATATGGAATAAGAGCTCCCTGATATGGTGTTTGATAATAATAACCCAATCCCCTGGTGAGCCTTGGGATCCCGAAAGGCACATCTTACCTCTGAGAAACACAGAGGTAAGATACAACAAAAAAAAACATCAAAGTGATTCACTGATATACACACACAGGCAATCATGCATACACACACACTGTCACACACATGCACAAACACACACTTGGGTCGCTGTGAGTTGAAAGCGACAAACAGATATATGTATGTGTGTCAGTGTGTGTGTGTGTGTGTGTGTGTGTGTCTGTTTTTCAGCATTAATGTAATTGGGGGAGTAGTGTCCACTTTGCTGCTTAAATAAAAGATGAGCACTGTTGCTCCCTGCCCAGCTTCAGCCCTTCTGTCTGACCTTCATGTTGCAGTCGGGCAGATGCCATGGACACCCGCACATTTCACCCTGCATTTATAATGCCCTGCTTACAGGACCCCTGGCACAACAGATGCTTTCAGAGATGTTACGGGGAGGGGAGGGGTGGGGAAAGGGGGTTACCCATGTTTGTTTGTAAAGAGTCAAATAAAATAAAATAGTATTTGTCACATGCGCCGAATACAACGGGTGTAGACTTTGCCATGAAATGCTTGTTTATGAGCCCTTCCCACCGATGCAGAGTACCATTACCAGATCAATGTGCAGGGGTACGAGGTATTTGAGCTAGATATGTACATGCAGGCAGAGTAATGTGACTAGGTATCAGGATAGATTATAGTATGAGGAAAATAAAGAATGGTGTCGCAGTAGCAAATGATAAGTGGGTTGGAGGTGAGTAGAGGACATGGTGGGGTCTGGGTTAGTGGGTTGGAGGTGAGTAGAGGACATGCTGGGGTCTGGGTTAGTGGGTTGGAGGTGAGTAGAGGACATAGTGGGGTCTGGGTTAGTGGGTTGGAGGTGAGTAGAGGACATGGTGGGGTCTGGGTTAGTGGGTTGGAGGTGAGTAGAGGACATGCTGGGGTCTGGGTTAGTGGGTTGGAGGTGAGTAGAGGACATGGTGGGGTCTGGGTTAGTGGGTTGGAGATGAGTAGAGGACATGGTGGGGTCTGGGTTAGTGGGTTGGAGGTGTGTAGAGGACATGGTGGGGTCTGGGTTAGTGGGTTGGAGATGAGTAGAGGACATGGTGGGGTCTGGGTTAGTGGGTTGGAGGTGTGTAGAGGCCCTGCTGGGGTCTGGGTTAGTGGGTTGGAGGTGTGTAGAGGACATGGTGGGGTCTGGGTTAGTGCGTTGGAGGTGAGTAGAGGACATGGTGGGGTCTGGGTTAGTGGGTTGGAGGTGAGTAGAGGACATGGTGGGGTCTGGGTTAGTGGGTTGGAGGTGAGTAGAGGACATGGTGGGGTCTGGGTTAGTGGGTTGGAGGTGAGTAGAGGACATGCTGGGGTCTGGGTTAGTGGGTTGGAGGTGAGTAGAGGACATGGTGGGGTCTGGGTTAGTGGGTTGGAGGTGAGTAGAGGACATGGTGGGGTCTGGGTTAGTGGGTTGGAGGTGAGTAGAGGACATGGTGGGGTCTGGGTTAGTGGGTTGGAGGTGAGTAGAGGACATGTGGGGTCTGGGTTAGTGGGTTGGAGGTGAGTAGAGGGGTCTGGGTTAGTGGGTTGGAGGTGTGTAGAGGACATGGTGGGGTCTGGGTTAGTGGGTTGGAGGTGAGTAGAGGACATGCTGGGGTCTGGGTTAGTGGGTTGGAGGTGAGTAGAGGACATAGTGGGGTCTGGGTTAGTGGGTTGGAGGTGTGTAGAGGACATGGTGGGGTCTGGGTTAGTGGGTTGGAGGTGAGTAGAGGACATGGTGGGGTCTGGGTTAGTGGGTTGGAGGTGAGTAGAGGACATGGTGGGGTCTGGGTTAGTGGGTTGGAGGTGAGTAGAGGACATGGTGGGGTCTGGGTTAGTGGGTTGGAGGTGAGTAGAGGACATGCTGGGGTCTGGGTTAGTGGGTTGGAGGTGTGTGGACATGGTGGGGTCTGGGTTAGGGGTTGGAGGTGAGTAGAGGACATGCTGGGGTCTGGGTTAGTGGGTTGGAGGTGAGTAGAGGACATGGTGGGGTCTGGGTTAGTGGGTTGGAGGTTTAGTAGAGGACATGCTGGGGTCTGGGTTAGTGGGTTGGAGGTGAGTAGAGGACATGCTGGGGTCTGGGTTAGTGGGTTGGAGGTGAGTAGAGGACATGGTGGGGTCAGGGTTAGTGGGTTGGAGGTGAGTAGAGGACATAGTGGGGTCTGGGTTAGTGGGTTGGAGGTGTGTAGAGGACATGGTGGGGTCTGGGTTAGTGGGTTGGAGGTGAGTAGAGGACATGGTGGGGTCTGGGTTAGTGGGTTGGAGGTGAGTAGAGGACATGGTGGGGTCTGGGTTAGTGGGTTGGAGGTGAGTAGAGGACATGGTGGGGTCTGGGTTAGTGGGTTGGAGGTGAGTAGAGGACATGCTGGGGTCTGGGTTAGTGGGTTGGAGGTGTGTAGAGGACATGGTGGGGTCTGGGTTAGGGGTTGGAGGTGAGTAGAGGACATGCTGGGGTCTGGGTTAGTGGGTTGGAGGTGAGTAGAGGACATGGTGGGGTCTGGGTTAGTGGATTGGAGGTGAGTAGAGGACATGCTGGGGTCTGGGTTAGTGGGTTGGAGGTGAGTAGAGGACATGGTGGGGTCTGGGTTAGTGCGTTGGAGGTGAGTAGAGGACATGGTTGGGTCTGGGTTAGTGGGTTGGAGGTGAGTAGAGGATATAGTGGGGTCAGGGTTAGTGGGTTGGAGGTGAGTAGAGGACATGGTGGGGTCTGGGTTAGTGGGTTGGAGGTGAGTAGAGGACATGGTGGGGTCTGGGTTAGTGGGTTGGAGGTGAGTAGAGGACATGGTGGGGTCTGGGTTAGTGGGTTGGAGGTGAGTAGAGGACATGGTGGGGTCTGGGTTAGTGGGTTGGAGGTGAGTAGAGGACATGGTGGGGTCTGGGTTAGTGGGTTGGAGGTGAGTAGAGGACATGGTGGGGTCTGGGTTAGTGGGTTGGAGGTGAGTAGAGGACATAGTGGGGTCTGGGTTAGTGGGTTGGAGGTGTGTAGAGGACATGGTGGGGTCTGGGTTAGAGGGGTAGAGGACATGGTGGGGTCTGGGTTAGTGGGTTGGAGGTGAGTAGAGGACATGGTGGGGTCTGGGTTAGTGGGTTGGAGGTGAGTAGAGGACATGGTGGGGTCAGGGTTAGTGGGTTGGAGGTGAGTAGAGGACATGGTGGGGTCTGGGTTAGTGGGTTGGAGGTGAGTAGAGGACATGGTGGGGTCTGGGTTAGTGGGTTGGAGGTGAGTAGAGGACATGGTGGGGTCTGGGTTAGTGGGTTGGAGGTGAGTAGAGGACATGCTGGGGTCTGGGTTAGTGGGTTGGAGGTGAGTAGAGGACATGGTGGGGTCTGGGTTAGTGGGTTGGAGGTGAGTAGAGGACATGGTGGGGTCTGGGTTAGTGGGTTGGAGGTGAGTAGAGGACATGGTGGGGTCTGGGTTAGTGGGTTGGAGGTGAGTAGAGGACATAGTGGGGTCTGGGTTAGTGGGTTGGAGGTGAGTAGAGGACATGCTGGGGTCTGGGTTAGTGGGTTGGAGGTGTGTAGAGGACATGGTGGGGTCTGGGTTAGTGGGTTGGAGGTGAGTAGAGGACATGCTGGGGTCTGGGTTAGTGGGTTGGAGGTGAGTAGAGGACATAGTGGGGTCTGGGTTAGTGGGTTGGAGGTGTGTAGAGGACATGGTGGGGTCTGGGTTAGTGGGTTGGAGGTGAGTAGAGGACATGGTGGGGTCTGGGTTAGTGGGTTGGAGGTGAGTAGAGGACATGGTGGGGTCTGGGTTAGTGGGTTGGAGGTGAGTAGAGGACATGGTGGGGTCTGGGTTAGTGGGTTGGAGGTGAGTAGAGGACATGCTGGGGTCTGGGTTAGTGGGTTGGAGGTGTGTAGAGGACATGGTGGGGTCTGGGTTAGGGGGTTGGAGGTGAGTAGAGGACATGCTGGGGTCTGGGTTAGTGGGTTGGAGGTGAGTAGAGGACATGGTGGGGTCTGGGTTAGTGGGTTGGAGGTTTAGTAGAGGACATGCTGGGGTCTGGGTTAGTGGGTTGGAGGTGAGTAGAGGACATGCTGGGGTCTGGGTTAGTGGGTTGGAGGTGAGTAGAGGACATGGTGGGGTCAGGGTTAGTGGGTTGGAGGTGAGTAGAGGACATAGTGGGGTCTGGGTTAGTGGGTTGGAGGTGTGTAGAGGACATGGTGGGGTCTGGGTTAGTGGGTTGGAGGTGAGTAGAGGACATGGTGGGGTCTGGGTTAGTGGGTTGGAGGTGAGTAGAGGACATGGTGGGGTCTGGGTTAGTGGGTTGGAGGTGAGTAGAGGACATGGTGGGGTCTGGGTTAGTGGGTTGGAGGTGAGTAGAGGACATGCTGGGGTCTGGGTTAGTGGGTTGGAGGTGTGTAGAGGACATGGTGGGGTCTGGGTTAGGGGGTTGGAGGTGAGTAGAGGACATGCTGGGGTCTGGGTTAGTGGGTTGGAGGTGAGTAGAGGACATGGTGGGGTCTGGGTTAGTGGGTTGGAGGTTTAGTAGAGGACATGCTGGGGTCTGGGTTAGTGGGTTGGAGGTGAGTAGAGGACATGCTGGGGTCTGGGTTAGTGGGTTGGAGGTGAGTAGAGGACATGGTGGGGTCAGGGTTAGTGGGTTGGAGGTGTGTAGAGGACATGCTGGGGTCTGGGTTAGTGGGTTGGAGGTGTGTAGAGGACATGGTGGGGTCTGGGTTAGTGCGTTGGAGGTGAGTAGAGGACATGGTGGGGTCTGGGTTAGTGGGTTGGAGGTGAGTAGAGGACATGGTGGGGTCTGGGTTAGTGGATTGGAGGTGAGTAGAGGACATGCTGGGGTCTGGGTTAGTGGGTTGGAGGTGAGTAGAGGACATGGTGGGGTCTGGGTTAGTGCGTTGGAGGTGAGTAGAGGACATGGTTGGGTCTGGGTTAGTGGGTTGGAGGTGAGTAGAGGATATAGTGGGGTCAGGGTTAGTGGGTTGGAGGTGAGTAGAGGACATGGTGGGGTCTGGGTTAGTGGGTTGGAGGTGAGTAGAGGACATGGTGGGGTCTGGGTTAGTGGGTTGGAGGTGAGTAGAGGACATGGTGGGGTCTGGGTTAGTGGGTTGGAGGTGAGTAGAGGACATGGTGGGGTCTGGGTTAGTGGGTTGGAGGTGAGTAGAGGACATGGTGGGGTCTGGGTTAGTGGGTTGGAGGTGAGTAGAGGACATGGTGGGGTCTGGGTTAGTGGGTTGGAGGTGAGTAGAGGACATAGTGGGGTCTGGGTTAGTGGGTTGGAGGTGTGTAGAGGACATGGTGGGGTCTGGGTTAGAGGTGAGTAGAGGACATGGTGGGGTCTGGGTTAGTGGGTTGGAGGTGAGTAGAGGACATGGTGGGGTCTGGGTTAGTGGGTTGGAGGTGAGTAGAGGACATGGTGGGGTCAGGGTTAGTGGGTTGGAGGTGAGTAGAGGACATGGTGGGGTCTGGGTTAGTGGGTTGGAGGTGAGTAGAGGACATGGTGGGGTCTGGGTTAGTGGGTTGGAGGTGAGTAGAGGACATGGTGGGGTCTGGGTTAGTGGGTTGGAGGTGAGTAGAGGACATGGTGGGGTCTGGGTTAGTGGGTTGGAGGTTTAGTAGAGGACATGCTGGGGTCTGGGTTAGTGGGTTGGAGGTTTAGTAGAGGACATGGTGGGGTCTGGGTTAGTGGGTTGGAGGTGAGTAGAGGACATGGTGGGGTCTGGGTTAGTGGGTTGGAGGTGAGTAGAGGACATGGTGGGGTCAGGGTTAGTGGGTTGGAGGTTGGAGGTGAGTGAGGGTGTGTGGGGTCGCAGTTCTGTTGGGGAGACAGAGGCATAACATTGATGGACATTAGGGGTTGGAGGGTTGGACAGGTGGGTTATCCCCCTCGGCTCTAGTGCCAGGCTATGCCCATCTGTGCCAGCTGGCACCAGAGCCACAACGTCCGCTCTGCCACCTGAGCTCTGCCCAGGGCAGTTGATGTGGTCATCAGAGCGAGACGGCCTTGAGGACAGGGGGAGAGTAGAGAGGGGAGGGTTGTTAGGCACAACTGGTCACTGCTAGGAGGTGACTGAACCACATGGGCAAAGAACAGCTACCGTTAACCACAGAGAAAGACACAGAGATAGAGAGACAGTGACCGAGCGAGAGAGACTGGGCTCTTGCTATATCTTTTGGGAAGATATCTGTGTGTGAAGGCTGAGGAGTCCTGTGCCAGTTTGTACCAGCCTCCTTCCCCTGATCCCTCCTTCCCTCCTCTTTGTCCTCACCTGGCTGTCTGACGAGGACCTGTGTGAAGCCTGAGGAGTCCCGTGCCAGTCTGTACCAGCCTCCCTCCCCTGATCCCTCCTTCCCTCCTCTTTGTCCTCACCTGGCTGTCTGACGAGGACCTGTGTGAAGCCTGAGGAGTCCCGTGCCAGTCTGTACCAGGCTCCGTCTGGATCTGTGAGCCACTCCTCCACCAGGCAGTAGTAAGTCCCAGAGTCGCTGCTCTCTGCCCTGTTCAGTGTCAGCGCATACAGCTGTGGCGACATCCTCTCTGCCTGCACCCGCCGCCTCAACCTCTCCTCGTCTGCGTACGCGCCATACTCAAATGCACCTGAGCGCTCAATCCTCAGCAGGAGCTCGTCGGCCTCGGCACCCGTCGCGCGGCGCACGTACCAAAGCATGGCATGCTGTGAGTCGGTGCTGGTCTGAGAGGCCACGGAGCAGTTGACGCGCACACGGCTGTCCTCCAGGTAGACCAGGGACTGGTTGGTCTTCTGCACACGCAGCTTAGACACTGTGGAGAAAAGGGGAGGGAGGGAGGGACAGGTGGAGAGGAATTAAAGAGGAGGGGTAGATAGAGGAGAGAGAGAAGTTATTTCAACAATAATTTCCCTATTTATAGAAACAAGTGAATGCTGGTGACAGGTATACAATGCAATTTCTGTTTGACAGACGTGTCGAGGCTGTCTTCATTTCCTGCTGAACAGGAGAGGATATTAGTGTGTGGGCAGAGAACAGAGAGAGACAGAGGGAGGGAGGGAGGGAGGGAGGGAAAGGATGGCTGTCAGTGTACGACACAGCGAGGGAGGAAGAGAGGCCTTGAATAAGTTGAAGGGAGGAGTAGGGAAGATTCATTTTAATAGTGAGAGGGGGAAAGATGGATATAGGGAGAGATAAAGGAATCCAGGCTGTGGGAGAAAGAGAAGAAGAGATAGAGAGAGGGAGAGATAAAGGAATCCAGGCTGTGGGAGAAAGAGAAGAAGAGATGGAGAGAGGGAGAGATGAAGGAATCCGGGCTGTGGGAGAAAGAGAAGAAGAGATGGAGAGAGGGAGAGATGAAGGAATCCGGGCTGTGGGAGAAAGAGAAGAGATAGAGAGAGGGAGAGATGAAGGAATCCAGGCTGTGGGAGAAAGAGAAGAAGAGATGGAGAGAGGGAGAGATGAAGGAATCCGGGCTGTGGGAGAAAGAGAAGAGATAGAGAGAGGGAGAGATGAAGGAATCCGGGCTGTGGGAGAAAGAGAAGAAGAGATGGAGAGAGGGAGAGATAAAGGAATCCGGGCTGTGGGAGAAAGAGAAGAGATAGAGAGAGGGAGAGATGAAGGAATCCGGGCTGTGGGAGAAAGAGAAGAAGAGATGGAGAGAGGGAGAGATGAAGGAATCCGGGCTGTGGGAGAAAGAGAAGAAGAGATAGAGAGAGGGCGAGATGAAGGAATCCGGGCTGTGGGAGAAAGAGAAGAAGAGATAGAGAGAGGGCGAGATGAAGGAATCCGGGCTGTGGGAGAAAGAGAAGAAGAGATAGAGAGAGGGCGAGATGAAGGAATCCGGGCTGTGGGAGAAAGAGAAGAAGAGATGGAGAGAGGGAGAGATGAAGGAATCCGGGCTGTGGGAGAAAGAGAAGAAGAGATAGAGAGAGGGAGAGATGAAGGAATCCGGGCTGTGGGAGAAAGAGAAGAAGAGATAGAGAGAGGGAGAGATGAAGGAATCCGGGCTGTGGGAGAAAGAGAAGAAGAGAGAGAGAGAGGGCGAGATGAAGGAATCCGGGCTGTGGGAGAAAGAGAAGAAGAGATAGAGAGAGGGCGAGATGAAGGAATCCGGGCTGTGGGAGAAAGAGAAGAAGAGATAGAGAGAGGGTGAGATGAAGGAATCCGGGCTGTGGGAGAAAGAGAAGAAGAGATAGAGAGAGGGAGAGATGAAGGAATCCGGGCTGTGGGAGAAAGAGAAGAAGAGATAGAGAGAGGGAGAGATGAAGGAATCCGGGCTGTGGGAGAAAGAGAAGAAGAGATAGAGAGAGGGAGAGATGAAGGAATCCAGGCTTTGGGAGAAAGAGAAGAGATGGAGTGAGGGAGAGATGAAGGAATCCGGGCTGTGGGAGAAAGAGAAGAAGAGATGGAGAGAGGGAGAGATGAAGGAATCCAGGCTTTGGGAGAAAGAGAAGAGATGGAGTGAGGGAGAGATGAAGGAATCCGGGCTGTGGGAGAAAGAGAAGAAGAGATGGAGTGAGGGAGAAAGGAAGGAATCCGGGCTGTGGGAGAAAGATACTTGTGGGAGTTAGAGGGAGGAAGAGAGAGATATGGAGGGAGTACTAGAATAAGATGTCAGGGAGGTACAGTAGTGGATAGGTTACTGGGACGTCAGGCGTGATATTAGATTAGCTACAGGTACATCAGGTATGACCAACCGGGTGTGTCTCACAGTGGGAGAGGCTTTAGGAGAGGAAACACAGCTTGTACACACAAACACACACCTGGACTGAGCCCCATTCTATCATGTCATGTGCCCTCAAATTCTCAAACATTTCAACAGCCACACCATCGAGAGCATCTTGACTGGCTGCATCACCGCTTGGTATGGCAATAGCAATGCCCTCAAACACATGGCGCTACAGAGTGGTGCGGACAGCCCAGTACATGACTGGGGCCGAACTTCCTGCCATCCAGGACCATTATATCATGTGGTGTGAAAGGAAGGCCTAGAAAATCGTTAAAAACTCTTTCTTTCCGAGCCAACGAATGCTCCGTCTGCTTCCGCACGGCAAGTGGTACCATCAAGTCTGACATCAACAGGCTCCAGAAAAGCTTCTAAGACTGCTAAATAGCTAAATAAATGGCTACCCGGTCTACCCTTGTATTTTTGCACTGTCTCTATGCACACTCACAGGGCAGTGCACAGGGCAGTGCACACTCACAGGGCAGTGCACACTCACAGGGCAGTGCACAGGGCAGCTCACACAAACACTCACTTCACAATTTGCTCTCACACATAATATGCTTAACATTTATACTGACTCTACACTCATGCACGCCCACTTACATACAATCCTCATATACGCTGCTGCTAGTCTGTTTATTATATATCCTGATGCCTTGTCACCTTACCCCTATACATACAGTTGAATTCGGAAGTTTACATACACTTAGGTTGGAGTCATTAAAACTCGTTTTTCAACCACTCCACATATTTCTTGTTAACTAACTATAGTTTTGGCAAGTCGGTTAGGACATCTACTTTGTGTATGACTCAAGTAATTTTTCAAACATTTGTTTACAAACAGACTATTCCACTTACAATTCACTGTATCACAATTCCAGTGGGTCAGAAGTTTACATACACTAAGTTGACTGTGCCTTTAAACAGCTTGGAAAATTCCAGAAAATTATGTAATGGCTTTAGAAGCTTCTGATAGGCTAATTGACATAATTTGAGTCATTTGGAGGTGTACCTGTGGATGTATTTCAAGACCTACCTTCAAACTCAGTGCCTCTTTGCTTGACATCATGGGAAAAATAAAAATAAATCAGCCAAGACCTCAAAAATTGTAGACCTCCACAAGTCTGGTTCATCCTTGGGAGCAATTTCCAAATGTCTGAAGGTACCACGTTCATCTGTACAAACAATAGTACGCAAGTACAAACACGATGGGACCACGCAGCCATCATTCCGCTCAGGAAGGAGATGTGTTCTGTCTCCTAGAGATGAACACACTTTGGTGCAAAAAGTGAAAATCCCAGAACAACAGCAAAGGACCTTGTGAAGATGCTGGAGGAAACGGGTCCACAAGTATCTATATCCACAGTAAAAACAAGTCCTATATCGACATAACCTGAAAGGCCGCTCAGCAAGGAAGAAGCCTCTGCTCCAAAACCACAATAAAAAAGCCAGACTACGGTTTACAACTGCACATGGGGACAAAGATCGTACTTTTTGGAGAAATGTCCTCTGGTCTGATGAAACAAAAATAGAACTGTTTGGCAATAATGACCATCGTTATGTTTGAAGGACAAATAGGGAGGCTTTCAAGCCAAAAAACACCATCCCAACCGTGAAGCACAGGGGTGGCAGCATCATGTTGTGTGGGTGCTTTTCTGCAGGAGGGACTGGTGCACTTCACAAAATAGATGGCATCATGAAGAGGGACAATTATGTGGATATATTGAAGCAACATCTCAAGACATCAGTCAGGAAGTTAAAGCTTGGCTGGAAATGGGTCTTCCAAATGGACAATGACCCCAAGCATACTTCCAAAGTTGTGGCAAAATGGCTTAAGGACAACAAAGTCAAGGTATTGGAGTGACCATCACAAAGCCCTGACCTCAATCCTATAGAACATTTGTGGGCAGAACTGAAAAGGTGTGTGCGATCAAGGAGGCCTACAAACCTGACTCATTTACAACAGCTCTGTCAGGAGGAATGGGCCAAACTTCCCCCAACTTATTGTGGGAAGCTTGTGGAAGGCTACACGAAACGTTTAACCCAAGTTAAATCATTTAAAGGCAATGCTACCAAATACTAATTGAGTGTATGTAAACTTCTGACCCACTGGGAATGTGATGAAATAAATAAAAGCTGAAATAAGTAATTCTCTCTTCTATTATTCTGACATTTCACATTCTTAAAATAAAGTGGTGATCCTAACTGACCTAAAACAGGGCATTTTTCCTTGGATTAAATGTCAGTAATTGTGGAAAACTGAGTTTAAATGTATTTGGCTAAGGTGTATGTAAACTTCTGACTTCAACTGTATCTACCTCTACCACTCCAGTATCCCTGACCATTGTAAATACTGAAACTGACTGACCCTGTATATAGTATGCTTACTTACTTTATCATGTTCTTCTTATTTTTATTTCTCGTGTTTTTGTTCAACCTTGTTATTTGTAATATTACATTGCTATTGATTGGCTTTAGAGCTTGCAAACGCATTTCACAGTACTTGAAACCATTGAAACATAACACATGAATAACTGACAAGTCACACATGAAAAGGTACGTTATTAATGTAAAATAAAACCAACCTCACTTGAACACTAGAGCATGAAGCCACTTCAACACAGATATAGGCTTGTTAGTAAGACACACCTCTCTATTGCCTGTGCTAAGCCTTGATAGAACCGACTGCCTGGAGTCACAACCATCTGCCTACAGAATTTCACCCGTACTCACAGATTGGTGAATGCGCTCGTGTGTGTGAGCTAGCATTTGGCCACACTCTTAGTATTTTCACAGCTAAAAGGCATCTCCGGGCCCTCTCCCCTCTCCACAGTGCCGGGCCCTCTCCCCTCTCCACAGTGCCGGGCCCTATCCCCTCTCCACAGTGCCGGGCCCTCTCCCCTCTCCACAGTGCCGGGTCCTCTCCCCTCTCCACAGTGCCGGGCCCTCTCCCCTCTCCACAGTGCCGGGTCCTCTCACCTCTCCACAGTGCCGGGCCCTATCCCCTCTCCACAGTGCCGGGTCCTCTCCCCTCTCCACAGTGCCGGGCCCTCTCCCCTCTCCACAGTGCCGGGCCCTCTCCCTCTCCACAGTGCCGGGCCCTCTCCCCTCTCCACAGTGCCGGGTCCTCTCCCCTCTCCACAGTGCCGGGTCCTCTCCCCTCTCCACAGTGCCGGGCCCTCTCCCCTCTCCACAGTGCCGGGCCCTATCCCCTCTCCACAGTGCCGGGCCCTCTCCCCTCTCCACAGTGCCGGGTCCTCTCCCCTCTCCACAGTGCCGGGCCCTCTCCCCTCTCCACAGTGCTGGGCCCTATCCCCTCTCCACAGTCCTCTCCCCTCTCCACAGTGCCGGGTCCTCTCCCCTCTCCACAGTGCCGGGCCCTCTCCCCTCTCCACAGTGCTGGGCCCTCTCCCCTCTCCACAGTGCCGGGTCCTCTCCCCTCTCCACAGTGCCGGGCCCTCTCCCCTCTCCACAGTGCCGGGCCCTCTCCCCTCTCCACAGTGCCGGGCCCTCTCCCCTCTCCACAGTGCCGGGCCCTCTCCCCTCTCCACAGTGCCGGGTCCTCTCCCCTCTCCACAGTGCCGGGCCCTCTCCCCTCTCCACAGTGCCGGGTCCTCTCCCCTCTCCACAGTGCCGGGTCCTCTCCCCTCTCCACAGTGCCGGGTCCTCTCCCCTCTCCACAGTGCCGGGCCCTCTCCCCTCTCCACAGTGCCGGGCCCTATCCCCTCTCCACAGTGCCGGGTCCTCTCCCCTCTCCACAGTGCCGGGCCCTCTCCCCTCTCCACAGTGCCGGGCTCTCCAGTGAGTTCTGAAATTAGTCATCATTAGCTGGCTCCACAATGGAGAGACTCGCTGAACACCGACAATCACTCCAGCCAGAATTACAGTCAAACACCCCGGAATCCTGCCAATCATCCTCCGAGAGAGAATAACCTCAGTATCTCCGGGAGTGGAACCGTGCTGGATTTGATTGGCACAGGACAAAGCACAGCGCTGTTTATTCCCATTTGAAGTTAGACTACATTAGGAAAAGAGGAGACTGAGGGTTGAAAGCCTTTTGCCTTGGACCAGTCTTTACAGAAAGGCCTGTTCAAAGCCTGACAAATTACCAGCCATTCAAGCCCATTATGGCACATTATAACCCCTTATGACGCATTATAAGTCATCCTGAGTGTTGAAACGGGTCCAATGACCTCAGCTCCATAGGAAGATATTCCATGTGTGCTCTTTAGAAGATCAGGGCTACTGCAGAGAGAGAGGGAGACTACGCACCAGGACCAGTCTCTCTATCGCACGCACGCACGCATGCACACACACACACACACACACACACACACACACACACACACACACACACACACACACACACACACACAGTGGCATTTAAAAAGAGGTTGTCTTCAACAGGAAGAGGCAGAGAACAGGGCTGTAGAGTACATGGACTGGTATTTATTTTTTAACCTTTATTTTACCTTTATTTTACTAGGCAAGTCAGTTAAGAACAAATTATTCTTTTCAATGACGGCCTAGGAACAGTGGGTTAACTGCCTGTTCAGGGGCAGAACGACAGATTTGTACCTTGTCAGCTCGGGAGTTTGAACTTGCAACCTTTCAGTTACCAGTACAACACTCTAACCACTAGGCTACCCTGCCGCCCCAATAGTAACATATGCATACTGTACGTGTGAGGCTCTCTCCCTCTGTGTGTGTGTGTGTGTGTGTGTGTGTGTGTGTGTGTGTGTGTGTGTGTGTGTGTGTGTGTGTGTGTGTGTGTGTGTGTGTGTGTGTGTGTGTGTGTGTGTGTGTGTGTGTGTGTGTACCTGTTTTCCTACCTCATCAGGAACCGAATGTCCGAACAATTCACCAGAATGTCCTGACAAAGTAGGGAACAATAACTTTTTTTGTCCTGAATGTCCTGAATTTATTCAAATGCTATTTTAAGCTTAAAAGTTAGGGTTAAGGTTAGTCTGTGTGTGTGTGTGTGTGCGTGTGTGTGTGTGTTAATGCTTTGGGAATAGAGCATGCTGTTCAATCATGCATCTGTAACAAGGCCATACATCATGTATGGGTACTGCCAATTCCCTTTACAGCTGAATTCTTACATTTATCTGTATGTCTGTGTGCGTTTCAGAGAGTCCATGTCTATGTTAAGTGTGTTTGGATGCTCTGCGTGAGTGTGTTTCTTTAATGAGCCTCGTGGGTACCAAACCAAAGTAAGACAAATCCAGAACTGGAAACACTTGACATCTCCTTTCTGCATTAGCTGGTGTGTCACTCAAGCCCAGGCCCTATGCCTTTATGCGTTTCTGTGCTCAACAGGCTCTGAGGTTTGTTCTCCTCTCCCTCTCAGCTCTGTGTGATCTCTCCCCAGTGCTGCTGACATCCTGTGTATGACTTATGCCCCTCCGAGACCTCCGGACTTTTTACTACTGTCAGTGAAAGGGGAGGATTCTGGCAATTGGGAGCCAATCCGATGCTAGATAGTGTAGATGAGGAAGAGATGACCATATTAGAAGTTAACCTTGAACTTTAATGCTGCCATCGCACTTCCCTCCACGCTGGTTTCCAGGGCAACCCCATCTCCCAGGGCGACCAAGGGTGTGGCCAGAATACCTGAAGGAGTCCTGCTGGGTCTCCCAGTCAGGGAGCAGACCCAATTAAACACTGCCATCGCCAGGCACGATTAAACAAACAGTTAATTAACATTCAGGCCCTAACTCTCCAAAAACAGAGTGAGTGTTCTCTCTTTGTTGGAAAATTAAACAAGCAAGTAAACAACTGTTTGAAAAGCCTACCCCTCCCTGAGTGTGTCCAGTTTGTCGTCAGAAGGCGTTAATTATGGCGTGTTGCTGCAGAGCCTAGATAAAGCTTACTTTTATTCCCCCTTATTTATCAGTGGCATAAAGCACACAATGACCACAATCACAGAACCATTCGCATCCAGAAGGCAGGAAAACAAGCTTTGTGACCGCCGCATGCACGCATTCCCTCTTCCCTCTCCTCATAGCTATATGCCACAACGCCTCATGCACGCATTCCCTCTTCCCTCTCCTCATAGCTATATGCCACAACGCCGCATGCACGCATTCCCTCTTCCCTCTCCTCATAGCTATATGCCACAACGCCGCATGCACGCATTCCCTCTTCCCTCTCCTCATAGCTATATGCCACAACGCCGCATGCACGCATTCCCTCTTCCCTCTCCTCATAGCTATATGCCACAACGCCGCATTCCCTCTTCCCTCTCCTCATAGCTATATGCCACAACGCCTCATGCACGCATTCCCTCTTCCCTCTCCTCATAGCTATATGCCACAACGCCGCATGCACGCATTCCCTCTTCCCTCTCCTCATAGCTATATGCCACAACGCCGCATGCACGCATTCCCTCTTCCCTCTCCTCATAGCTATATGCCACAACGCCGCATGCACGCATTCCCTCTTCCCTCTCCTCATAGCTATATGCCACAACGCCGCATGCACGCATTCCCTCTTCCCTCTCCTCATAGCTATATGCCACAACGCCGCATGCACGCATTCCCTCTTCCCTCTCCTCATAGCTATATGCCACAACGCCGCATGCACGCATTCCCTCTTCCCTCTCCTCATAGCTATATGCCACAACGCCGCATGCACGCATTCCCTCTTCCCTCTCCTCATAGCTATATGCCACAACGCCTCATGCACGCATTCCCTCTTCCCTCTCCTCATAGCTATATGCCACAACGCCGCATGCACGCATTCCCTCTTCCCTCTCCTCATAGCTATATGCCACAACGCCGCATGCACGCATTCCCTCTTCCCTCTCCTCATAGCTATATGCCACAACGCCGCATGCACGCATTCCCTCTTCCCTCTCCTCATAGCTATATGCCACAACGCGGCGAGGCGGTTCTTTATTTGCCGAGCCAAGTGCAGGAACAGATGAAAACGTCTTGGGGAGGTATTTTACGGTCCAGGGGGTGGGGAGGAAAGTGTACTGTAAAGTCTGTGCTCTGCAGTATCTCTCCAACCTCTCACCATCACTCACTAGCAGTCTAATCAGAACACCACCTATCTGTCTGTCTGCCTGAACTGAATGACACAACATCAATTACAATTCTCAGACCGGTGCAAAACAGCCCAACTATAGGGATGTGGAGTATTAAATACTACGCAGGAAAGAAACCTTCCAGCATTCATCCAGACGGCAAACTCACTCCATCTCGCTCTCCTTCTCTGTCTGTCGGTCTGTCCAACTCTCTCTCTCTCTAACCCCTTCCTCTCACTCCATCTCGCTCTCCTTCTCTGCCGGTCTGTCCAACTCTCTCTCTCTCTAACCCCTTCCTCTCACTCCATCTCGCTCTCCTTCTCTGTCGGTCTGTCCAACTCTCTCTCTCTCTAACCCCTTCCTCTCACTCCATCTCGCTCTCCTTCTCTGCCGGTCTGTCCAACTCTCTCTCTCTCTAACCCCTTCCTCTCACTCCATCTCGCTCTCCTTCTCTGTCGGTGTGTCCAACTCTCTCTCTCTCTCTAACCCCTTCCTCTCACTCCATCTCGCTCTCCTTCTCTGTCGGTGTGTCCAGCTCTCTCTCTCTCTCTCTCTAACCTCTTCCTCTCACTCCATCTCACTCTCCTTCTCTGTCGGTCTGTCCACCTCTCTCTCTAACCCCTTCCTCTCACTCCATCTCGCTCTCCTTCTCTGTCGGTCTGTCCAACTCTCTCTGTCTCTAACCCCTTCCTCTCACTCCATCTCGCTCTCCTTCTCTGTCGGTGTGTCCAACTCTCTCTCTCTCTAACCCCTTCCTCTCACTCCATCTCGCTCTCCTTCTCTGTCGGTGTGTCCAGCTCTCTCTCTCTCTCTCTAACCTCTTCCTCTCACTCCATCTCGCTCTCCTTCTCTGTCGGTCTGTCCAACTCTCTCTCTCTCTCTAACCCCTTCCTCTCACTCCATCTCGCTCTCCTTCTCTGTCGGTCTGTCCAACTCTCTCTGTCTCTAACCCCTTCCTCTCACTCCATCTCGCTCTCCTTCTCTGTCGGTGTGTCCAACTCTCTCTCTCTCTCACTCCATCTCGCTCTCCTTCTCTGTCGGTGTGTCCAACTCTCTCTCTCTCTAACCCCTTCCTCTCACTCCATCTCACTCTCCTTCTCTGTCAATGTGTCCAGCTCTCTCTCTCTAACCCCTTCCTCTCACTCCATCTCGCTCTCCTTCTCTTTTGCTCTGTCCAGCTCTCTCTCTCTAACCCCTTCCGCTCACTCCATGTTGCTCGTGCTCTCCACCTCCCTCTGCTGTCTCCATCTCTCTTTCTCATCCCTCCATCTCTCAATCTCGCACCACTCCTCTCTCCATCTCTCACCCCATTCTCTCTCTCTAACCCCTGCTGCTGTCTGTCCCAGACACCGTGCCCCTGCCAATCACAGCCAGTCTCATCACCTGCCAGGACATGAATATTCAGAAGGCTCACCTACAGGGTCATGCATATTCATGAGGCTCCGATGAAGAGCTCATACAGGAGGTGGTATCAGTCCCTGGTTCACATTTTGCTGCTCAGTCTTAAATAGTGTTTTCTGCGCTTTATGATCATTCATCTGAAAAGACTTGACAGCTGGAAACATTGGATACATAATTCAGAGGGGTTGGGTTAAATGCGGAAGACACATTTCGGTTGAATGCATTCAGTTGTGCAACTGACTAGGTATCCCCTTTTCCCAATATTGCACCACTATATAGAAAATCAACATCGTGAGACTTCTGGGAGCGCTTGCGAAATAGACCATCAGATCAGTCAGCGATTTGGGGTTTGAGAAGTCAACGAGAGAAGTGACAAATTATTCCTTAGTTGTTCATTTTCTCGAAATCAACCTAGAGTCGAGCCAATGTCTTAAGTAGTTGAACATGTTATTTCTCCAACCTTGTGAAAGTGACAAAGTGACACGTTTTCATTTTCGTCAAAAGCAGTTAGACCAGATGATGTGTTTCTGCACATGAGCATAGCTAGCCAACGTCGCCATGATACATACACGCATGATCTGGGATTTCTATTGGCGAAGCAGTTCCTGCCTATCTTCACCCTGTGCTGCTTCTCTCTCCTGTTCTCACTTCCCTCTTCACACTGTGCTGTCTGTGCTTCACTATTTCAGGCCTACAAGTCCTCATGTCATTGTGGCAGTGGGGAAGAATCAAGTCAGAGAAAAGAGACAGAGGACATGAAGATGAGGATTAGAAAATTAATGAAAAAAGGTAGATGAATGAAAAAATAGGAGAGAAGCAGCACAGGGTGAAGAGAGAAGTGAGAACAGGAAAGAGAAGCAGCACAGGGTGAAGAGAGAGGAGTGAGAACGAGAGAGAGAAGCAGCACAGGGTGAAGAGAGAAGTGAGAATGAGAGAGAAGCAGCACAGAGTGAAGAAAGAAGAGTGAGAACGAGAGAGAAGCAGCACAGGGTGAAGAGAGGAGTGAGAACAGGAGAGAGAAGCAGCACAGGGTGAAGAGAGGAGTGAGAACAGGAGAGAGAAGCAGCACAGGGTGAAGAGAGAAGTGAGAATGAGAGAGAAGCAGCACAGGGTGAAGAAAGAGGAGTGAGAACGAGAGAGAAGCAGCACAGGGTGAAGAGAGGAGTGAGAACAGGAGAGAGAAGCAGCACAGGGTGAAGAAAGGAGTGAGAATGAGAGAGAAGCAGCACAGGGTGAAGAAAGGAGTGAGAATGAGAGAGAAGCAGCACAGGGTGAAGAAAGGAGTGAGAATGAGAGAAAAGCAGCACAGGGTGAAGAAAGGAGTGAGAATGAGAGAGAAGCAGCACAGGGTGAAGAGAGGAGTGAGAACAGGAGAGAGAAGCAGCACAGGGTGAAGAGAGGAGTGAGAACGAGAGAGAAGCAGCACAGGGTGAAGAGAGGAGTGAGAACAGGAGAGAGAAGCAGCACAGGGTGAAGAGAGGAGTGAGAACAGGAGAGAGAAGCAGCACAGGGTGAAGAGAGAAGTGAGAATGAGAGAGAAGCAGCACAGGGTGAAGAAAGAGGAGTGAGAACGAGAGAGAAGCAGCACAGGGTGAAGAGAGGAGTGAGAACAGGAGAGAGAAGCAGCACAGGGTGAAGAAAGGAGTGAGAATGAGAGAGAAGCAGCACAGGGTGAAGAAAGGAGTGAGAATGAGAGAGAAGCAGCACAGGGTGAAGAAAGGAGTGAGAATGAGAGAAAAGCAGCACAGGGTGAAGAAAGGAGTGAGAATGAGAGAGAAGCAGCACAGGGTGAAGAGATGAGTGAGAACAGGAGAGAGAAGCAGCACAGGGTGAAGAGAGGAGTGAGAACAGGAGAGAGAAGCAGCACAGGGTGAAGAGAGGAGTGAGAACAGGAGAGAGAAGCAGCACAGGGTGAAGAGAGAGGAGTGAGAACAGGAGAGAGAAGCAGCACAGGGTGACGAGAGAGGAGTGAGAACAGGAGAGAGAAGCAGCACAGGGTGAATAGAGAACAGGAGAGAGAAGCAGCACAGGATGAAGAGAGAGGAGTAAGAACAGGAGAGAGAAGTAGCACAGGGTGAAGAGAGGAGTGAGAACAGGAGAGAGAAGCAGCACAGGGTGAAGAGAGAACAGGAGAGAGAAGCAGCACAGGGTGAAGAGAGAGGAGTGAGAACAGGAGAGAGAAGCAGCACAGGGTGAAGAGAGAAGAGGAGAGAGAAGCAGAACAGGGTGAAGAGAGAGGAGTGAGAACAGGAGAGAGAAGCAGCACAGGGTGAAGAGAGAGGAGTGAGAACAGGAGAGAGAAGCAGCACAGGGTGAAGAGAGAACAGGAGAGAGAAGCAGCACAGGGTGAAGAGAGAGGAGTGAGAACAGGAGAGAGAAGCAGCACAGGGTGAAGAGAGAAGAGGAGAGAGAAGCAGAACAGGGTGAAGAGAGAGGAGTCAGAACAGGAGAGAGAAGCAGCACAGGGTGAAGAGAGAACAGGAGAGAGAAGCAGCACAGGGTGAAGAGAGGAGTGAGAACAGGAGAGAGAAGCAGCACAGGGTGAAGAGAGGAGTGAGAACAGGAGAGAGAAGCAGCACAGGGTGAAGAGAGGAGTGAGAACAGGAGAGAGAAGCAGCACAGGGTGAAGAGAGGAGTAAGAACAGGAGAGAGAAGCAGCACAGGGTGAAGAGAGGAGTGAGAACAGGAGAGAGAAGCAGCACAGGGTGAAGAGAGGAGTAAGAACAGGAGAGAGAAGCAGCACAGGGTGAAGAGAGGAGTGAGAACAGGAGAGAGAAGCAGCACAGGGTGAAGAGAGGAGTGGGAACAGGAGAGAGAAGCAGCACAGGGTGAAGAGAGAACAGGAGAGAGAAGCAGCACAGGGTGAAGAGAGGAGTGAGAACAGGAGAAGAGAAGCAGAACAGAGGTGAAGAGAAGAGGAGTGAGAACAGGAGAGAGAAGCAGCACAGGGTGAAGAGAGGAGTGGGAACAGGAGAGAGAAGCAGCACAGGGTGAAGAGAGAACAGGAGAGAGAAGCAGCACAGGGTGAAGAGAGGAGTGAGAACAGGAGAGAGAAGCAGCACAGGGTGAAGAGAGGAGTGAGAACAGGAGAGAGAAGCAGCACAGGGTGAAGAGAGGAGTGAGAACAGGAGAGAGAAGCAGCACAGGGTGAAGAGAGAGGAGTGAGGATAGGAGAGAGAAGCAGCACAGGGTGAAGAGAGAGGAGTGAGAACAGGAGAGAGAAGCAGCACAGGGTGAAGAGAGAACAGGAGAGAGAAGCAGCACAGGGTGAAGAGAGAACAGGAGAGAGAAGCAGCACAGGGTGAAGAGAGAACAGGAGAGAGAAGCAGCACAGGGTGAAGAGAGAGGAGTAAGAACAGGAGAGAAGAGCAGCACAGGGTGAAGAGAGGAGTGAGAACAGGAGAGAGAAGCAGAACAGGGTGAAGAGAGGAGTGAGAACAGGAGAGAGAAGCAGAACAGGGTGAAGAGAGGAGTGAGAACAGGAGAGAGAAGCAGAACAGGGTGAAGAGAGGAGTGAGAACAGGAGAGAGAAGCAGAACAGGGTGAAGAGGAGTGAGAACAGGAGAGAGAAGCAGAACAGGGTGAAGAGAGGAGTGAGAACAGGAGAGAGAAGCAGAACAGGGTGAAGAGAGGAGTGAGAACAGGAGAGAGAAGCAGAACAGGGTGAAGAGAGGAGTGAGAACAGGAGAGAGAAGCAGCACAGGGTGAAGAGGAGTGAGAAAAGGAGAGAGAAGCAGCACAGGGTGAAGAGAGAAGTGAGAATGAGAGAGAAGCAGCACAGGGTGAAGAAAGAGGAGTGAGAATGAGAGAGAAGCAGCACAGTGTGAAGAGAGGAGTGAGAACAGGAGAGAGAAGCAGCACAGGGTGAAGAGAGGAGTGAGAATGAGAGAGAAGCAGCACAGGGTGAAGAAAGAGGAGTGAGAACGAGAGAGAAGCAGCACAGTGTGAAGAGAGGAGTGAGAACAGGAGAGAGAAGCAGCACAGGGTGAAGAGAGAAGAGGAGAGAGAAGCAGCACAGGGTGAAGAGATAACAGGAGAGAGAAGCAGCACAGGGTGAAGAGAGAGGAGTGAGAACAGGAGAGAGAAGCAGCACAGGGTGAAGAGAGGAGTGAGAACAGGAGAGAGAAGCAGCACAGGGTGAAGAGATAACAGGAGAGAGAAGCAGCACAGGGTGAAGAGAGGAGTGAGAACAGGAGAGAGAAGCAGCACAGGGTGAAGAGAGGAGTGAGAACAGGAGAGAGAAGCAGCACAGGGTGAAGAGAGGAGTGAGAACAGGAGAGAGACGCAGCACAGGGTGAAGAGAGAAGAGGAGAGAGAAGCAGAACAGGGTGAAGAGAGAACAGGAGAGAGACGCAGCACAGGGTGAAGAGAGAAGAGGAGAGAGAAGCAGCACAGGGTGAAGAGAGGAGTGAGAACAGGAGAGAGAAGCAGCACAGGGTGAAGAGAGGAGTGAGAACAGGAGAGAGAAGCAGCACAGGGTGAAGTGAGATGAGTGAGAACAGGAGAGAGAAGCAGCACAGGGTGAAGAGAGAAGAGGAGAGAGAAGCAGAACAGGGTGAAGAGAGGAGTGAGAACAGGAGAGAGAAGCAGCACAGGGTGAAGAGAGGAGTGAGAACAGGAGAGAGAAGCAGCACAGGGTGAAGAGAGACGAGTGAGAACAGGAGAGAGAAGCAGCACAGGGTGAAGAGATAACAGGAGAGAGAAGCAGCACAGGGTGAAGAGAGAAGAGGAGAGAGAAGCAGAACAGGGTGAAGAGAGGAGTGAGAACAGGAGAGAGAAGCAGCACAGGGTGAAGAGATAACAGGAGAGAGAAGCAGCACAGGGTGAAGAGAGAACAGGAGAGAGAAGCAGCACAGGGTGAAGAGAGGAGTGAGAACAGGAGAGAGAAGCAGCACAGGGTGAAGAGAGGAGTAAGAACAGGAGAGAGAAGCAGCACAGGGTGAAGAGAGGAGTGAGAACAGGAGAGAGAAGCAGCACAGGGTGAAGAGAGGAGTGGGAACAGGAGAGAGAAGCAGCACAGGGTGAAGAGAGAACAGGAGAGAGAAGCAGCACAGGGTGAAGAGAGGAGTGAGAACAGGAGAGAGAAGCAGCACAGGGTGAAGAGAGGAGTGAGAACAGGAGAGAGAAGCAGCACAGGGTGAAGAGAGGAGTGAGAACAGAGAGAGAAGCAGCACAGGGTGAAGAGAGAGGAGTGAGGATAGAGAGAGAAGCAGCACAGGGTGAAGAGAGAGGAGTGAGAACAGGAGAGAGAAGCAGCACAGGGTGAAGAGAGAACAGGAGAGAGAAGCAGCACAGGGTGAAGAGAGAACAGGAGAGAGAAGCAGCACAGGGTGAAGAGAGAACAGGAGAGAGAAGCAGCACAGGGTGAAGAGAGAGGAGTAAGAACAGGAGAGAAGAGCAGCACAGGGTGAAGAGAGGAGTGAGAACAGGAGAGAGAAGCAGAACAGGGTGAAGAGAGGAGTGAGAACAGAGAGAGAAGCAGAACAGGGTGAAGAGAGGAGTGAGAACAGGAGAGAGAAGCAGAACAGGGTGAAGAGAGGAGTGAGAACAGGAGAGAGAAGCAGAACAGGGTGAAGAGGAGTGAGAACAGGAGAGAGAAGCAGAACAGGGTGAAGAGAGGAGTGAGAACAGGAGAGAGAAGCAGAACAGGGTGAAGAGAGGAGTGAGAACAGGAGAGAGAAGCAGAACAGGGTGAAGAGAGGAGTGAGAACAGGAGAGAGAAGCAGCACAGGGTGAAGAGGAGTGAGAAAAGGAGAGAGAAGCAGCACAGGGTGAAGAGAGAAGTGAGAATGAGAGAGAAGCAGCACAGGGTGAAGAAAGAGGAGTGAGAATGAGAGAGAAGCAGCACAGTGTGAAGAGAGGAGGAGAACAGGAGAGAGAAGCAGCACAGGGTGAAGAGAGGAGTGAGAATGAGAGAGAAGCAGCACAGGGTGAAGAAAGAGGAGTGAGAACGAGAGAGAAGCAGCACAGTGTGAAGAGAGGAGTGAGAACAGGAGAGAGAAGCAGCACAGGGTGAAGAGAGAAGAGGAGAGAGAAGCAGCACAGGGTGAAGAGATAACAGGAGAGAGAAGCAGCACAGGGTGAAGAGAGAGGAGTGAGAACAGGAGAGAGAAGCAGCACAGGGTGAAGAGAGGAGTGAGAACAGGAGAGAGAAGCAGCACAGGGTGAAGAGATAACAGGAGAGAGAAGCAGCACAGGGTGAAGAGAGGAGTGAGAACAGGAGAGAGAAGCAGCACAGGGTGAAGAGAGGAGTGAGAACAGGAGAGAGAAGCAGCACAGGGTGAAGAGAGGAGTGAGAACAGGAGAGAGACGCAGCACAGGGTGAAGAGAGAAGAGGAGAGAGAAGCAGAACAGGGTGAAGAGAGAGGAGTCAGAACAGGAGAGAGACGCAGCACAGGGTGAAGAGAGAAGAGGAGAGAGAAGCAGCACAGGGTGAAGAGAGGAGTGAGAACAGGAGAGAGAAGCAGCACAGGGTGAAGAGAGGAGTGAGAACAGGAGAGAGAAGCAGCACAGGGTGAAGTGAGATGAGTGAGAACAGGAGAGAGAAGCAGCACAGGGTGAAGAGAGAAGAGGAGAGAGAAGCAGAACAGGGTGAAGAGAGGAGTGAGAACAGGAGAGAGAAGCAGCACAGGGTGAAGAGAGGAGTGAGAACAGGAGAGAGAAGCAGCACAGGGTGAAGAGAGACGAGTGAGAACAGGAGAGAGAAGCAGCACAGGGTGAAGAGATAACAGGAGAGAGAAGCAGCACAGGGTGAAGAGAGAAGAGGAGAGAGAAGCAGAACAGGGTGAAGAGAGGAGTGAGAACAGGAGAGAGAAGCAGCACAGGGTGAAGAGATAACAGGAGAGAGAAGCAGCACAGGGTGAAGAGAGAACAGGAGAGAGAAGCAGCACAGGGTGAAGAGAGAGGAGTGAGAACAGGAGAGAGAAGTAGCAAAGAGAAGAGAAAGGAAGCAAGAAGGAGTATGGGGAAATAGTGGATGAAGGGAAGCTCAAAAAATTTAAATAAAAATGAAAAAAACTGGGAGAGAGTTCTCCTGGGAGGATTTGGGACCAGTGGGGGGCTCTTGAGTCTCCACTCAGGGAGGCTTAACATTTTAAACCCAGCCCGCTCCTCCGTTAGCATTAGTCTAGCCACAGGCTGAGTCCCAGAGGGATGTAGGGGGTCAAAAGCTCAGACGCACTCTCATCCCCCAGGACGGCTCACCAGCTGGGCCACTCCTCCCTGCTGCTCAGCCCTGGCCCGGAGCACCATCTCTGGGGAGAGGTCTGAGCGGGTTCCCTTCGGGAAGGAATGAGGGATGGGGCTATCCCCTGGCTGTGGAGTGGCTGCTACTCTGTTCCTCTGCTATAATGGGGAGCTTATTTCTACGCTAATGATGTCGATGTATCTCTGATCCTTTTGTGTCGAAGGGAGATTTACCCCCCCCACCAACCCCCTTGACCCCCCCCTGATGTCATTACGATTGGGGTAATTAAGGGGATCTGCACACACCCAACGGCAGCATCACACACAAATACACGTACTTATGTGAACACACACATCCGGCTGCCTTTCTCCTCTGCCTCCTGCTTGCTGTCTCAGAGATGGATCACTGGACTCTGCCTGGCCTAACGGGAAAGGGAGAGTTGAGGGAGGGAGGGAGGGAGGGAAGGAGAGAGGGGAGAGGGGGAGGGAAGGGAGAGTTGAGGGAGGGAGGGAGGGGGGGAGAGAGGGAGGGGAGGGAAGGGAGAGAGGGAGGGAGGGGAGGGAAGGGAGAGAGGGAGGGAGGTGCGAGGGAGGGAGGGAGGGGAGGGGAGGGGAGGGGAGGGGAGGGGCGAGGGAGGGAGGGAGGGAGGGAGGGGGAGGGGAGAGAGGGAAGGGAGAGAGGGAGGGAGGGGCGAGAGGGAGGGGAGGGAAGGGAGAGAGGGAGGGAGGGAGGGGCGAGAGGGAGGGGAGGGAAGGGAGAGAGGGAGGGAGGGAGGGGCGAGGGAGGGAGGGAGGGAAGGGAGAGAGGGAGGGAGGGGAGAGAGGGAGGGAGGGAGGGAGGGGAGAGAGGGAGGGAAGGGAGAGAGGGAGGGAGGGAGGGGCGAGGGAGGGAGGGAGGGAAGGAGAGAGGGGAGAGGGGGAGGGAAGGGAGAGAGAGGGAGGGAGGGAGGGGAGAGAGGGAGGGGAGGGAAGGGAGAGAGGGAGGGAGGGGTGAGGGAGGGAGGGAGGGAGGGAAGGAGAGAGGGGAGAGGGGGAGGGAAGGGAGAGAGAGAGGGAGGGAGGGAGGGGAGAGAGGGAGGGGAGGGAAGGGAGAGAGGGAGGGAGGGAGGGGCGAGGGAGGGAGGGAGGGAAGGAAGGAGAGAGGGGAGAGGGGAGGGAAGGGAGAGAGAGAGGGAGGGAGGGAGGGAGGGAGGGAGGGAGGAAGGGAGAGAGGGGCGAGGGAGGGAGGGAGGAGGGGGAGGGGGAGGGAGGGAGGGAGGGAGGGAGGGAGGGAGGGAGGGAGGGAGGGAGGGAGGGAGGGAGGGTGAGGAAAGAGGCGAGGAGGGTCATGGCAAGGGAACTCTGGGTAGTGTTTAATGACCCACCAGAAGCAGGCAGGGAAATGGGAGAATAAAGTCATACCAGGCAGGCCTGCATGCGTGTGTGTGCGTCCTTGCATGTGTACACGCTGTGTATGTGTGAGTGTGTACACAAATGTTTGTGAAGGGAAAGGGGGTCTGCCAGTAAACATAAATGATGTCCATTAAACCAGTGGTGGACTGTGGTCGTAGATATTGTTGAGAGAAGCCAGTGCTGACTGCAGATCCCCCCTCCCTTGAGCTATCTCTATGTACAGTGAGGAGAACAAGTATTTGATACAATGGCGATTTTGCAGGTTTTCCTACTTACAAAGCATGTAGAGGTCTGTAATTTATATCATAGGTACACTTCAACTGTGAGAGACGGAATCTAAAACAAAAATCCAGAAAATCACATTGTATGACTTTTAAGTAATTAATTTGCATTTTATTGCATGACATAAGTATTTGATCACCTACCAACCAGTAAGAATTCCGACTCTCACAGACCTGTTTTTCTTTAAGAAGCCCTCCTGTTCTCCACTCATTACCTGTTTTAACTGCACCTGTTTGAACTCATTACCTGTATAAAAGACACCTGTCCACACACTCAATCAAACAGACTCCAACCTCTCCACAATAGCCAAGACCAGAGAGCTGTGTAAAGACATCAGGGATAAAATTGTAGACCTGCACAAGGCTGGGATGGGCTACAGGACAATAGGCAAGCAGCTTGGTGAGAAGGCAACAACTGTTGGCGCAATTATTAGAAAATGGAAGAAGTTTAAGATGATGGTCAATCACCCTCGGTCTGGGGCTCCATGCAAGATCTCACCTCGTGGGGCATCAATGATCATGAGGAAGGTGGGGGATCAGCCCAGAACTACACGGCAGGACCTGGACAATGACCTGAAGGGAGCTGGGACCACAGTCTCAAAGAAAACCATTAGTAACACACTACGCCGTCATCGATTAAAATCCTGCAGCGCACGCAAGGTCCCCCTGCTCAAGCCAGCGCATGTCCTGGCCCGTCTGAAGTTTGCCAATGACCATCTGGATGATCCAGAGGAGGAATGGGAGGAGGTCATGTGGTCTGATGAGACAAAAATATTGCTTTTTGGTCTAAACTCCACTCGCCGTGTTTGGAGGAAGAAGAAGGATGAGTACAACCCCAAGACACCATCCCAACCGTGAAGCATGGAGATGGAAACATAATTCTTTGGGGATGCTTTTCTGCAAAGGGGACAGGACGACTGCACCGTATTGAGGGGAGGATGGATGGGGCCATGTATCGCGAGATCTTGGCCAACAACCTCCTTCCCTCAGTAAGAGCATTGAAGATGGGTCGTGGCTGGGTCTTCCAGCATGACAACGACCTGAAACACACAGCCAGGGAAACTAAGGAGTGGCTCCGTAAGAAGCATCTCAAGGTCCTGGAGTGGCCTAGCCAGTCTCCAGACCTGAACCCAATAGAACATCTTTGGAGGGCGCTGAAAGTCCGTATTGCCCAGCAACAGCCCCGAAACCTGAAGGATCTGGAGAAGGTCTGTATGGAGGAGTGTGTGCAAACCTGGTCAAGAACTACAGGAAACGTATGATCTCTGTAATTGCAAAGTTTTCTGTACCAAATATTAAGTTCTGCTTTTCTGATGTATCAAATACTTATGTCATCCAATAAAATGCAAATTAATTACTTAAAAATCATACAATGTGATTTTCTGGATTTTTGTTTTAGATTCCGTCTCTCCCAGTTGAAGTGTACATATGATACAAATCGGCAGTGTATCAAATACTTGTTCTCCCCACTGTATAAGAAAAAAAGCAAAAAAAATTGTCCATTAAAATAACATGAAATTGATCAGAAATACAGTGTAGACATTGTTAATGTTTTAAATGACTATTGTAGCTGGAAACAGCAGATTTTTTTAATGGAATATCTACATAGGCGTACAGAGGCTCATTATCAGCAACCATCACTCCTGTGTTCCAATGGCACATTGTGTTAGCTAATCCAAGTTTATAATTTTAAAAGACTAATTGATCATTAGAAAACCCTTTTGCAATTATGTTAGCACAGCTGAAACCTGTTGTTCTGATTAATGAAGCAATAAAACGGACCTTCTTTAGACTAGTTGAGTATCTTGAGCATCAGCATTTGTGGCTTTGATTACAAGCACAAAATGACTCTTGGATGCTGGCCCTCTAGGCAGAGTTGCAAAGAAAAAGCCATATCTCAGATTGGCTAATAAAAAGAAAAGATTAAGGTGGGCAAAAGAACACAGACACTGGACAGAGGAACTCTGCCTAGAAGGCCAGCATCCTGGGGTCACCTCTTCACTGTTGGTGTTGAGACTGATGTTTTGCGGGTACTGTGTGTGTGTGTGTGTGTGTGTGTGTGTGTGTGTGTGCGTGTGTGTGCGTGTGTAATTGTGTGTGTGTGTGTGCGTGCGTGCGTGCGTGCGTGCGTGTGTGTGTGTGCGCGCGCGTGTGTGTGTGACAGAGAGAGACAGAGAGAGAGAGGTAGTGAGAATATAGGAGAGCAGTATAGTGTAGGGTAGTGCTAAAGTACCATCACGGCAGTCAAGCTGCATCCCACACACTACTGCTCCTTGTATTAGACACTGATTTACATGAGGAGCACCCGTGCTGCGACTCTCCTGAGTTGCAAGTTCAATTACAGCTGCAACACACACACACAAACACAAACACGTGCACAAACACATTCACACAGTCAGATTAAGGAGCATAGCTAGAGATGGAGGCAGACAGAGTAACCCTACACAGAGGTGAGGGATGGATACAGAGGAAAGGACAAGGAGATAAAGAAAATATAATTAGGTCTGCAGATTTGGAGAAGACAGAGGTGTCTCTGTGTGTGTGTGGGGGGTAGAGATTGTGTTTCAGTGTCAGGAGCAGTGGGAGTGTGTGTGGTGGTGCAGTCTGTGAGGAAGACACAGAGAGATCAGAGCTTCTCAGAAAAATGCTCTTAATTTATCACCTACTGTGTGTGTATCTGTGTGTGTGCGCGCAAGAGAGAGAGAGTGTGCGTGTGCGTGCACACGTGTGTTTGTTCGAGTTTATAATATATATGAGGGAGAGAGAAAGTGTGTGTGCGTGTTTATAATATATATGAGAGAGAGAGAAAGTGTGTGTGCGTGTTTATAATATATATGAGAGAGAGACAGACCAGATAAAGATAGGAGAATGGAAGAAGAAGGAAAGATCAGGAGGCAACCCTAACCCTTTTCAGGCACAGCTTTATATACATCACATCAGCTACTAAAACCAGGTCTTCCTTAAATACTGTATGTCTGCATCCCAAATGTCTGCAAAAGGCTCCTTATTAAGTGGCCTTCTTGACTCTAATGCAGTGCACTACTTTTGATCAGGGATCTGGTCAAGTAATGGCCAGCATACTGTACTGTATGTAAACTAGTTCCAGTAATGACCAGCATACTGTACTGTATGTAAACTAGTTCCAGTAATGACCAGCATACTGTACTGTATGTAAACTAGTTCCAGTATTGACCAGCATACTGTACTGTATGTAAACTAGTTCCAGTAATGACCAGCATACTGTACTGTATGTAAACTAGTTCCAGTAATGACCAGCATACTGTACTGTATGTAAACTAGTTCCAGTAATGACCAGCATACTGTACTGTATGTAAACTAGTTCCAGTAATGATCAGCATACTGTACTGTATGTAAACTAGTTCCAGTAATGACCAGCATACTGTACTGTATGTAAACTAGTTCCAGTAATGACCAGCACACTGTACTGTATGTAAACTAGTTCCAGTAATGACCAGCATACTGTACCATATGCAGGCTAGAGTGGAGGTGTGGACACCACAGATCTCTCTCTCTCTACAGTAAGTAGGACATCTCCCTCTCCCTCGATCATCTCCCTTCCTATTCCAGCACAGCCCAGGAACCAGAGAACGTTAATATCACGTTCCTCAAACCACGCAGACAGACACACACACGGCGCTCTCGTTCACACACACGCACTGATGAGAAAATCTATTCAATTCCCCTAACCGTCATTAATCTGAGTTCCGGCTCCATTACGGAGATTCAGCATAATGAGATGGTGTGTGTGTGTGTGTGTGTGTGTGTGTGTGTGTGTGTGGTGGGGGAGAGTTATGAGGAGCTGGTATTAGATTGTGTAGTGCTATGACTGAAGCGTCCCTGCTGATGTGCAGGACAATGTGTTTGTATTACATTTTACAGAGACAAAAAGAAAACGCATCTAATATTCCTTCTGTCATTGTGTTCCGTGAGCCCTGTGTGTGTGTCTGTGTGCGTATGTCTGTCTGTGTGAACGCTAATAAAGAAGTGTGTTCCGATATAAGATAATTACACTCTTGCACAGGGACAGAATCCAGGAGTGTGTGTCTGATGGAAATCTCTTGCATGCAGCCTCTAGTCTAGGGGCTAATCTGAGTTAAAGTGTTCAAGGCATCGGAGCTCCCAGAGAAAGAACAAGAGAGAACAGACTCTGCCTCCTCGTGCAGCAGCAAAGCTCTTCATGTTCCAGGAGAAGAAGACCAGAGCACACCAGCCACAGGGGCTGAGGTTGGGGCTCTGCAGGGAGATGGTTTGGAGCTGAGAATGGTGCTGGGTTATGCCGGTCCAAAGCCCTGGAGCCGCACATATTCCAGAGGCACCGTCCCATCACAGGGAGGGAGCTGCAAACTGTATGTATGAATGCAGAGTATGTAGGTGAGTAGCATTATGCAGACTCATATGCAGATGGAGATGCACACACACACGGTAATGGTGAGGAAGCTGAGATGGCATAGCAGTTCAGACGTCTTTTGTCCTCGTCTTGTCGTGTCCTGTATATATATATATATTTACAACTTTTTTCACATACATTTTATTTTTATTTTTCATCAACTCATCTTCAAAACACTCTCCTGCAACCCGCCTCACCAATTTATATTTATAAATAAGTATTATTTACCTCAAATCTGCAATCCTCCAAGAAGCTAGCCAGAAGCTAGCCAGAAACTCCAAGAAGCTAGCCAGAAACTAGCCAGAAGCTAGCCAGGAGCTAGCCAGAAGCTAGCCCAGAAGCTAATCCAGAAGCTAATCAGAAGCTAGTTCAGAAGCTAGTTAGCTTCTTTACTGGCAAATCGTTAGTATTCAGCTAACCACGGTTTGTGGTCATCAGCTATCCTTTAGCTCGAAAATCTATCGCCAGTTTTGTACGGCGCAGCGCGGCTCGGAACGGAACATACCGGACCAATTTTTCTCTCCATGTCCCTGGATTTCAACTGCTCTCTGGACATTCATACCCGGATCTCACAGCTAGCTAGCTGCTATCCGTGTGACTATCGGCTTTCGCCGATTCCGGAGCAAACATCAATTACTCCGGACCTAGCCAGCTCCGTGAATCACCCCTGAGTTCCATCAATCACTCCTGGGCTGCAGTCACCTATCCGGACCCATTTTACTGCCTACGCGGAGCCCCACCGGGCCTTCACAACTGGACTGCCGACGTTATCTACCCGAAGGAGATCCGGCTGGATCTTTAAAAAAAAATTTTTTTGTTTGTTTTGTTTTGTGTGTGATTTGGATTAATCCCCTCTACCACACGGAATCTACTGACGGAACGCAAGAGGTGGCTAACAACAGACCTCCATCCTATGCTAGCTTGCTACCGATGGCCTGGCTAGCTGTCTAAATCGCTGTGACCCCCAACCAACCTCTCCACTCACTGGACCCTTTTGATCACTCGACTAAGGATGCCTCTCCTTAATGTCAATATGTCTTGTCCATTGCTGTTCTGGTTAGTGTTTATTGGCTTATTTCACTGTAGAGCCTCTAGTCCTGCTCACTATACCTTATCCAACTTATTAGTTCCACCACCCACACATGCAATGACATCTCCTGGTTTCAATGATGTTTCTAGAGACAATATCTCTCTCTTCATCACTCAATACCTAGGTTTACCTCCACTGTATTCACATCCTACCATACCTTTGTCTGTACATTATACCTTGATGCTATTTTATCGCCCCCAGAAACCTCCTTTTACTCTCTGTTTCAGACGTTCTAGACGACCAATTCTTATTGCTTTTAGCCGCACCCTTATTCTTCTCCTCCTATGTTCCTCTGGCGATGTAGAGGTGAATCCAGGCCCTGCAGTGCCTAGCTCCACTCCTATTCCCCAGGCGCTCTCTTTTGATGACTTCTGTAACCGTAATAGCCTTGGTTTCATGCATGTTAACATTAGAAGCCTCCTCCCTAAGTTTGTTCTATTCACTGCTTTAGCACACTCTGCCAACCCGGATGTTCTAGCTGTGTCTGAATCCTGGCTTAGGAATTCCAAACTACAACATTTTCAGACAAGATAGAACTGCCAAAGGGGGCGGTGTTGCAATCTACTGCAAAGATAGCCTGCAGAGTTCTGTCCTACTATCCAGGTCTGTACCCAAACAATTTGAACTTCTACTTTTAAAAATCCACCTCTCTAAAAACAAGTCTCTCGCCGTTGTCGCCTGCTATAGACCACCCTCTGCCCCCAGCTGTGCTCTGGACACCATGTGTGAACTGATTGCCCCCCATCTATCTTCAGAGCTCGTGCTGCTAGGCGACCTAAACTGGAACATGCTTAACACCCCAGCCATCCTACAATCTAAACTTGATGCCCTCAATCTCACACAAATTATCAATGAACCTACCAGGTACCCCCCCCCAAAGCCTTAAACACGGGCACCCTCATAGATATCATCCTAACCAACTTCCCCTCTAAATACACCTCTGCTGTCTTCAACCAAGATCTCAGCGATCACTGCCTCATTGCCTGCATCCGTAATGGGTCAGCGGTCAAACGACCTCCACTCATCACTGTAAAACGCTCCCTGAAACACTTCAGCGAGCAGGCCTTTCTAATCGACCTGGCCGGGGTATCCTGGAAGGATATTGATCTCATCCCGTCAGTAGAGGATGCCTGGATATTTTTTTTAAATGCCTTCCTAACCATCTTAAATAAACATGCCCCATTCAAGAAATTTAGAACCAGGAACAGATGTAGCCCTTGGTTCTCCCCAGACCTGACTGCCCTTAACCAACACAAAAACATCATATGGCGTTCTGCATTAGCATCGAACAGCCCTCGTGATATGCAGCTGTTCAGGGAAGCTAGAAACCGTTATACACAGGCAGTTAGAAAAGCCAAGGCTAGCTTTTTCAAGCAGAAATTTGCTTCCTGCAACACTGTAAAGTCCATGGAGAATAAGAACACCTCCTCCCAGCTGCCCACTGCACTGAAGATAGGAAACACTGTCACCACTGATAAATCCACCATAATTGAGAATTTCAATAAGCATTTTTCTACGGCTGGCCATGCTTTCCACCTGGCTGCTCCTACCCCGGTCAACAGCACTGCACACCCAACAGCAACTCGCCCAAGCCTTCCCCATTTCTCCTTCTCCCAAATCCATTCAGCTGATGTTCTGAAAGAGCTGAAAAATCTGGACCCCTACAAATCAGCCGGGCTAGACAATCTGGACCCTTTCTTTCTAAAATTATCTGCCGAAATTGTTGCCACCCCTATTACTAGCCTGTTCAACCTCTCTTTCGTGTCGTCTGAGATTCCCAAAGATTGGAAAGCAGCTGCGGTCATCCCCCTCTTCAAAGGGGGGGACACTCTTGACCCAAACTGCTACAGACCTATATCTATCCTACCATGCCTTTCTAAGGTCTTCGAAAGCCAAGTCAACAAACAGATTACCGACCATTTCGAATCTCACCATACCTTCTCTGCTATGCAATCTGGTTTCAGAGCTGGTCATGGGTGCACCTCAGCCACGCTCAAGGTCCTAAACGATATCTTAACCGCCATCGATAAGAAACATTACTGTGCAGCCGTATTCATTGATCTGGCCAAGGCTTTCGACTCTGTCAATCACCACATCCTCATCGGCAGACTCGACAGCCTTGGTTTCTCAAATGATTGCCTAGCCTGGTTCACCAACTACTTCTCTGATAGAGTTCAGTGTGTCAAATCGGAGGGTCTGCTGTCCGGACCTCTGGCAATCTCTATGGGGGTGCCACAGGATTCAATTCTTGGACCGACTCTCTTCTCTGTATACATCAATGAGGTCGCTCTTGCTGCTGGTGAGTCTCTGATCCACCTCTACGCAGACGACACCATTCTGTATACTTCCGGCCCTTCTTTGGACACTGTGTTAACAACCCTCCAGGCAAGCTTCAATGCCATACAACTCTCCTTCCGTGGCCTCCAATTGCTCTTAAATACAAGTTAAACTAAATGCATGCTCTTCAACCGATCGCTACCTGCACCTACCCGCCTGTCCAACATCACTACTCTGGACGGCTCTGACTTAGAATACGTGGACAACTACAAATACTTAGGTGTCTGGTTAGACTGTAAACTCTCCTTCCAGACCTATATCAAACATCTCCAATCCAAAGTAAAATCTAGAATTGGCTTCCTATTTCGCAACAAAGCATCCTTCACTCATGCTGCCAAACATACCCTTGTAAAACTGACCATCCTACCAATCCTCGACTTTGGCGATGTCATTTACAAAATATCCTCCAATACCCTACTCAACAAATTGGATGCAGTCTATCACAGTGCAATCCGTTTTGTCACCAAAGCCCCATATACTACCCACCATTGCGACCTGTACGCTCTCGTTGGCTGGCCCTCGCTTCATACTCGTCGCCAAACCCACTGGCTCCATGTCATCTACAAGACCCTGCTAGGTAAAGTCCCCCCTTATCTCAGCTCGCTGGTCACCATAGCATCTCCCACCTGTCGAGAGCTTCTGGTCAGCGGGGTGGTGGCACCGGGATCCTCATCTCTCCCAAGTGGTCATTCTCTCTTTCTCCCCTTACCCATCTGTCTATCGCCTCCTTTGAATTCCATGCTGTCACAGTTACCAGCCCTTTCAAGCTTAACATCCTTATCATTTATCGCCCTCCAGGTTCCCTCGGAGAGTTCATCAATGAGCTTGATGCCTTGATAAGCTCATTTCCTGAGGACGGCTCACCTCTCACAGTTCTGGGCGACTTTAACCTCCCCACGTCTACCTTTGACTCATTCCTCTCTGCCTCCTTCTTTCCACTCCTCTCCTCTTTTGACCTCACCCTCTCACCTTCCCCCCCTACTCACAAGGCAGGCAATACGCTCGACCTCATCTTTACTAGATGCTGTTCTTCCAATAACCTCATTGCAACTCCCTCCAAGTCTCCGACCACTACCTTGTATCCTTTTCCCTCTCGCTCTCATCCAACACTTCCCACACTGCCCCTACTCGGATGGTATCGCGCCGTCCCAACCTTCTCCCCCGCTACTCTCTCCCTTCCATCCTATCATCTCTTCCCTCTGCTCAAACCTTCTCCAACCTATCTCCTGATTCTGCCTCCTCAACCCTCCTCTCCTCCCTTTCTGCATCCTTTGACTCTCTATGTCCCCTATCCTCCAGGCCGGCTCGGTCCTCCCCTCCCGCTCCGTGGCTCGACGACTCATTGCGAGCTCACAGAACAGGGCTCCGGGCAGCCGAGCGGAAATGGAGGAAAACTCGCCTCCCTGCGGACCTGGCATCCTTTCACTCCCTCCTCTGCTGCTAAAGCCACTTTCTACCACTCTAAATTCCAAGCATCTGCCTCTAACCCTAGGAAGCTCTTTGCCACCTTCTCCTCCCTCCTGAATCCTCCTCCCCCTCCCCCCTCCTCCCTCTCTGCAGATGACTTCATCAACCATTACGAAAAGAAGGTCGACGACATCCGATCCTCGTTTGCTAAGTCAAACGACACCGCTGGTTCTGCTCACACTGCCCTACCCTGTGCTCTGACCTCTTTCTCCCCTCTCTCTCCAGATGACATCTCGCGTCTTGTGACGGCCGGCCGCCCAACAACCTGCCCGCTTGACCCTATCCCCTCCTCACTTCTCCAGACCATTTCCGGTGACCTTCTCCCTTACCTCACCTCGCTCATCAACTCATCCCTGACCGCTGGCTACGTCCCTCCCGTCTTCAAGAGAGCGAGAGTTGCACCCCTTCTGAAAAACCTACACTCGATCCCTCCGATGTCAACAACTACAGACCAGTATCCCTTCTTTCTTTTCTCTCCAAAACTCTTGAACGTGCCGTCCTTGGCCAGCTCTCCCGCTATCTCTCTCAGAATGACCTTCTTGATCCAAATCAGTCAGGTTTCAAGACTAGTCATTCAACTGAGACTGCTCTTCTCTGTATCACGGAGGCACTCCGCACTGCTAAAGCTAACTCTCTCTCCTCTGCTCTCATCCTTCTAGACCTATCGGCTGCCTTCGATACTGTGAACCATCAGATCCTCCTCTCCACCCTCTCCGAGTTGGGCATCTCCGGCGCGGCCCATGCTTGGATTGCGTCCTACCTGACAGGTCGCTCCTACCAGGTGGCGTGGTGAGAATCTGTCTCCTCACCACGCGCTCTCACCACTGGTGTCCCCAGGGCTCTGTTCTAGGCCCTCTCCTATTCTCGCTATACACCAAGTCACTTGGCTCTGTCATAACCTCACATGGTCTCTCCTATCATTGCTATGCAGACGACACACAATTAATCTTCTCCTTTCCCCCTCTGATGACCAGGTGGCGAATCGCATCTCTGCATGTCTGGCAGACATATCAGTGTGGATGACGGATCACCACCTCAAGCTGAACCTCGGCAAGACGGAGCTGCTCTTCCTCCCGGGGAAGGACTGCCCGTTCCATGATCTCGCCATCACGGTTGACAACTCCATCGTGTCCTCCTCCCAGAGCGCTAAGAACCTTGGCGTGATCCTGGACAACACCCTGTCGTTCTCAACTAACATCAAGGCGGTGGCCCGTTCCTGTAGGTTCATGCTCTACAACATCCGCAGAGTATGACCCTGCCTCACACAGGAAGCGGCGCAGGTCCTAATCCAGGCACTTGTCATCTCCCGTCTGGATTACTGCAACTCGCTGTTGGCTGGGCTCCCTGCCTGTGCCATTAAACCCCTACAACTCATCCAGAACGCCGCAGCCCGTCTGGTGTTCAACCTTCCCAAGTTCTCTCACGTCACCCCGCTCCTCCGCTCTCTCCACTGGCTTCCAGTTGAAGCTCGCATCCGCTACAAGACCATGGTGCTTGCCTACGGAGCTGTGAGGGGAACGGCACCTCAGTACCTCCAGGCTCTGATCAGGCCCTACACCCAAACAAGGGCACTGCGTTCATCCACCTCTGGCCTGCTCGCCTCCCTACCACTGAGGAAGTACAGTTCCCGCTCAGCCCAGTCAAAACTGTTCGCTGCTCTGGCCCCCCAATGGTGGAACAAACTCCCCCACGACGCCAGGACAGCGGAGTCAATCACCACCTTCCGGAGACACCTGAAACCCCACCTCTTTAAGGAATACCTAAAAAAGTAATAAAGTAATCCTTCTCACCCCCCCCCCCCCCTTAAAAGACTTAGATGCACTATTGTAAAGTGGCTGTTCCACTGGATGTCATAAGGTGAAAGCACCAATTTGTAAGTCGCTCTGGATAAGAGCGTCTGCTAAATGACTTAAATGTAATGTAAATCTGTAGCACAAGCTCCAGCAGGTATATCTCTCTAGTCACCCCCAAAACCAATTCTTTCTTTGGCCGCCTCTCCTTCCAGTTCTCTGCTGCCAATGACTGGAACGAACTACAAAAATCTCTGAAACTGGAAACACTTATCTCCCTCACTAGCTTTAAGCACCAACTGTCAGAGCATCTTACAGATTACTGCACCTGTACATAGCCCACCTATAATTTAGCCCAAACAACTACCTCTTTCCCAACTGTATTTAATTAATTTATTTATTTTGCTCCTTTGCACCCCATTATTTTTATTTCTACTTTGCACATTCTTCCATTGTAAAACTACCATTCCAGTGTTTTACTTGCTATATTGTATTTACTTTGCCACCATGGCCTTTTTTGCCTTTACCTCCCTTCTCACCTCATTTGCTCACATTGTATATAGACTTGTTTATACTGTATTATTGACTGTATGTTTGTTTTACTCCATGTGTAACTCTGTGTCGTTGTATCTGTCGAACTGCTTTGCTTTATCTTGGCCAGGTCGCAATTGTAAATGAGAACTTGTTCTCAACTTGCCTACCTGGTTAAATAAAGGTGAAATAAAAAAATAAAAAATATTGAGCAGGCCAGTGAGTCGGTGTACAGGCACATCTGGAAGCATGATTTAAACTTTCTTAATAATGTATTAGGTCAGATGCTGTGTGATGCTCTCACACGTCATTACTCCAGCTCTCCTGTTCCGCTCGTTTCTGCTTCTTTGAGAGAGAAAGTGGAAATGGCAAATGCCAGCCACTCATTTAGCTAGGAGTGGTTAACATTTAGGAAAACAGAGAGGGGAAAACAGGGACGGCCTACATTCTGACAGATGAATCACAGCTCTAAACGGGGGCCTGTGACGTGTAAGTGTGTCTATGTGTGTCCACGTGTCTGTGCATGTCAGGACTAGTTAAGGAGGAAAACAGAATTTGACTGAAACAATACAAATAAAGGATGGAATACGGAATATGGAGGAGCCAATAGGGGAGCTGGATTAGTCCACCTCACAGCCAATTAAACACTCCCGTTAAACACTCCCCATCGTAACTGATCACTTCACCATGGTAACTCATGACATTGTCAAGGTAAATGACCATATCATCACGGTAACTGATAGTTTTACCAAGGTAAATGATCATATCATCACTGTAACTGATAGTTTTACCAAGGTAAATGATCATATCATCACTGTAACTGATAGCTTTACCAAGGTAAATGATCATATCATCACGGTAACTGATAGCTTTACCAAGGTAAATGATCATATCATCACGGTAACTGATAGCTTTACCAAGGTAAATGATCATATCATCACGGTAACTGATAGCTTTACCAAGGTAAATGATCATATCATCACGGTAACTGATTGCTTTACCAAGGTAAATGATCATATCATCACGGTAACTGATAGCTTTACCAAGGTAAATGATCATATCATCACTGTAACTGATAGCTTTACCAAGGTAAATGATCATATCATCACGGTAACTGATAGCTTTACCAAGGTAAATGATCATATCATCACGGTAACTGATAGCTTTACCAAGGTAAATGATCATATCATCACGGTAACTGATAGCTTTACCAAGGTAAATGATCATATCATCACGGTAACTGATAGTTTTACCAAGGTAAATGATCATATCATCACTGTAACTGATAGTTTTACCAAGGTAAATGATCATATCATCACTGTAACTGATAGTTTTACCAAGGTAAATTATCATATCATCATTGTAACTGATAGTTTTACCAAGGTAAATGATCACGTCATCACTGTAACTGATAGTTTTACCAAGGTAAATGATCATATCATCACTGTAACTGATAGTTTTACCAAGGTAAATTATCATACCATCACAGTAACTGATAGCTTTGCCAAGGTAAATGATCACGTCATCATGGAGTTAGTGCGGAGCTAGAGAAGATAGCTCCATGGTTTTCTCTATTGTACTGTACAGCACTCAAAATGTGTGTGTGTGTGTCTGTGTGTGCGTGTGTGTCGTTGGTTCCCTTCACTAGCGGTAAACAAAGTAAAGTGCACATCAGGGAAACTAAACAAGCGTTCAGAATGATAAGTCGATTGCCAAATCACTCCTGAATGGTCTGGTGAGTGTTTCTTCAGCTGGAGTGGCTGAGGCCAGAGAGCCAGCCAGCCAGTTGAGCAGAACACTGTCTGTGTCCCTGTGCTGCTGTGTGTGTGAGTGAAAGTGTGTGAGGGAGTGAGCCATTCTAGTAGTGGTAGATAGTAGTGGTAGAACCCCACACAGCCAGTCTCAGTGATAGTAGTGGTAGAACCCCACACAGCCAGTCTCAGTGGTAGAACCCCACACAGCCAGTCTCAGTGATAGTATAAGAGCGTCTGCTAAATGACTTAAATGTAAATGTATAGTAAAGTGATGGAACCCCACACAGCCAGTCTCAGTGATAGTAAAGTGCTGGAACCCCACACAGCCAGTCTCAGTGATAGTAAAGTGATGGAACCCCACACAGCCAGTCTCAGTGGTAGAACCCCACACAGCCAGTCTCAGTGATAGTAAAGTGATGGAACCCCGCACAGCCAGTCTCAGTGATAGTAAAGTGCTGGAACCCCACACAGCCAGTCTCAGTGATAGTAAAGTGATGGAACCCCACACAGCCAGTCTCAGTGATTGTAAAGTGCTGGAACCCCACACAGCCAGTCTCAGTGATAGTAAAGTGATGGAACCCCACACAGCCAGTCTCAGTGATAGTAAAGTGATGGAGCCCCACACAGCCAGTCTCAGTGATAGTAAAGTGATGGAACCCCACACAGCAGTCTCAGTGATAGTAAAGTGATGGAACCCCACACAGTCAGTCTCAGTGATAGTAAAGTGATGGAACAGCACACAGCCAGTCTCAGTGATAGTAAAGTGATGGAACCCCACACAGCCAGTCTCAGTGATAGTAGTGGTAGAACCCCACATAGCCAGTCTCAGTGATAGTAAAGTGATGGAACCCCACACAGCCAGTCTCAGTGATAGTAGTGGTAGAACCCCACACAGCCAGTCTCAGTGATAGTAATGTGATGGAACTCTGCACAGCCAGTCTCAGTGATAGTAAAGTGATGGAACCCCACACAGCCAGTCTCAGTGATAGTAAAGTGATGGAACCCCACACAGCCAGTCTCAGTGATAGTAAAGTGATGGAACCCCACACAGCCAGTCTCAGTGATAGTAAAGTGATGGAACCCACTACTGGCTTCACAGGCAGCATGAAAGAAACACCCCAGGTCCACGGTGAAAGGGGTGTGTGTGTGTGTGTGTGTGTGTGTGTGTGTGTGTGTGTGTGTGTGTGTGTGTGTGTTTGAAAACAGAGAGCATCCCAGGGCATGCACACACTATAATGAGGAAGTGCACAAACACTCCTCAGCTCAGAGTGACAGCAAGGTCAGAGTGCAAGTCTGAATGACTTCAGTTTCCTCACAGAGAGAATACATAAACAGCCTGGGAAGCCAACACAGGCACTGACATTAACTTCCTCACCACACAAACTCTGCCTCAACATTATCAGTGTGTTGTTCAGTGTGTGTGTGTGTGTGTGTGTGTGTGTGTGTGTGTGTGTGTGTGTGTGTGTGTGTGTGTGTGTGTGTAAAGGCCTATTAGTACAACAGTGTGTGAGGCCACTGGGGGTATAGTTAGTGAATTGTTGATGAGGGAAAGAGTTCAAGAACATAGCTCTATGTCTTCCATCTCCTTTGTTCTATCTCAGTCCCCACCCATTTTCTTTGTCTCTCTAATCACTCTCTCTAGTGGGGGATATTAACGATCCATCGTTACTCTACTCTGCTCCATTAGGAGGTTCCGCCCTAGCCCAGTGCTACGCTACACACACACAGTCTGTAAACCAGAGAGTGAGAGCAATTAGAGCAGAGAGAGAGATTCTAATGCCCATATATCCTAGGCAACACAGACCTAATGGGCAGAACAAACACTGCTCATCCAGAACACACTCCTCAGACTGAACACGGCTCAGCCAGAACACAGCAGGGCAGGGAGGCAGCGAGGAAAACCCCCTGTTGCAGCATATGTTCACCTCTAAACATTGCCTGACCTCAGGACTACCGCAGTCATTCTCTGTGTTTCTCCCTGTTTTGTGTGTTAATTGATGCCCAGAAGGTTAGAAGTGTGTTTGTTTGGCCACATGGCTCCAGGTGTGTGTGTGTCCCACCTGGCTGTAACACGCTGATCCCCAGCAGGTTGGACGTCCTGTTGGCCACTTTGCTCCAGGTGTTGTCGTAGTTCCTCCTCCACAGGAGGGCAGAGCACTGATACGTCCCCGCCTCCTTGCGCCCAGCGCGCGTCACAGACAATCTGAAGTTGGTGTTGGAATGGGAACGGTCCACGGTGGTGCGGGTGCCCAGGCCCAGCAGCTGCTCGCCCCACTGCAGCGTGCCCTCGCGGGTAAACGTCACCAGGTCTCGGAACATGCCTGCTGTGCCAACCTCCCCAGAAGAGCCCGAACTGGCGGGCATGAAGCGCCAGGTGACAGAGGCAGGCACACGAGGGTTATGGCGGGGCTTCACCAGGCACTGGAGGTCAAACGAGTCGCCAAATGTCACGCTGGGCGTCCGCGACGACGCAGAGACCACAAAGGAGGATTCTGGGAAAACAGGAAGAAATGCATTACTGTTGGGGAGTAAGGGTAAATCCAAACTGACCCCTAGCTGCTATTTTTTTAATTTAACCTTTATTTAACTAGGCAAGTCAGTTAATAACAAATTCTTATTTATAAAAGACTGCCGATCCCATCAAAACCCAGGCGACGCTGGGCCAATTGTGCGCCGCCCTATGGGACTCCCAATCACAGCCAGATGTGATGCAGCCTGGATTCAAACCAGGTACTGCAGTGAAGCCTCTTGCACCAATATGCAACGTCTTAGACCACTGTCCCACTCGGGAGTCCCTTTCCTATTCCCTAACTCCTATTCCTTAACTCTCATTCCCTAAGCACTTTACTATTTAAAAAAACAAAAAAACATTTTAGTAATTTAAAACAGCAATTGGGTTAAGTGCCTTACTCAAGGGCACGTTGACAGATAATTCACCTAGTCGGTTCTGGAATTTGAACAAGGAACCTTTTGGTTACTGGCCCAATGCGCTTAACCGATAGGCTACCTGCCACCCACTTGATGTACACGTGAAAGGATTGAAGAGGTAAGCAGTGTGGCAGGCCAGGCAGCATAACAGAGGCCATGGTGGTGACAGACTGTGATGGAGAAACCCTCTACTTTAATACACGGACAAAGGGGGAGTGAAGGAGAAGGGATTGCAAGACTGAGTTGCATTCAGGGAGAGTTGAGTAACTTGCCTTTGATCAACAAGTTAGCCGTTAGAATCCATTCACTGTCCTCTGAAACACAACATTATGGAGAGGTTGTATAAATGTGTGTTTGTAGAAGATGTACTGCATTTATAGGGTTAATGCTAACACACAGATCCCCCCTCTCTCACGGTGGGCACAGGTCGGTGGGTGGGTGGGTGAAGGATTCACCTGCTGAGATTAACACTGACAACACTTACCCAGGGTGCACAGGGGCATAGTTCCAGAGCCTGTGATGACAGAGCAGAGATCGATTTCTCATGACTCCCCGGGGCGGCCACAGACAGCCATTTGCCCAGCAAAGGGAGTGTGTGTGTACATGTGTAAGAGCAGAGCTGAAAACCATTGGTGATGCACCACCAGGAAAGGCTCCAGGGAGAGATTTTCTCTAAGAGCTGATGTTCGATCTGCTTGCTTCTCTAGCCAATCCAAACTTTCCTCATTAAGATAACAACAGTCACCCTGGTTCAGATAATAGGGTCAACATACACCTACACCACACCACTTAGAGAGAAGAGAAAAAGGTGGGAGAGGTTCCCTGGTTCTTCGGTCCACCATCAGGTATCCTGCTGTAATATCCTTCATTCCAAATGTCGACAAAATAAAATACGCTAGACGAGGTGGGATCTTTTTGTGTCTGTAAAATGAATTATGCAAGAAATGTCAGTGGAAATGCTTATGTACAAATATTGATATAATAACCATCATATCGAAGTAAACTTGGAGTCACACGATGACATGTTATGTGGTCCTCCCACTACGACTCGCAGTTTACCAGGCTACAGATGAAATCAGCTCCCTGTCAACACTCAGAGCACACTATCACTAATCCCCACAGGGCAGACAGCCCCAGTGGAAGAAGACGCATTGGGATAAAGGGGAATGGAAGGCCAGATGGAGGATCATCTTGAAGACACATGTACACGCTAGGGATGGGGATGATTATTTGAAGATCTGAACAGATATTAGTATTCGATTACTTGGGACAGTATTTATTTTTTGAGAAGAGTGCAGCCCATAAAAAAGACAGGTAGCCTACACACGTTTCACACATGTAGCTTGTTGTTATTGTCGGTCAATTAAAACAGCACCACAGTCAGAGGCTCCATGTCTAGCAAGTGAAGTGGTAGATTTCTGGAATTAAAATTACGGAATTAGGTTAGTTAAATGCGAAGGAGTAAGCTACAATGATCAATCAACAGGTAGGCTGTTGTTTCATATGAATGGTGTTGATTTAGACGTAGAGTGCAGCAGAATAGCGTCAATTAGCCTTGCTACATTAGATAGCTAGCCGGCTAGCTGAGCTGGCTATATGTTTTACTTAACCTTTATTTAACATTTATTTAACTAGGCAAGTCAGTTAGGAACAAATGATTATTTACAATGACGGCCAACCAAAAGGCCTCCTGCGGGGAAGGGGGCCCATCTCCCTCTCTGCCACACACATCTCACCCATCACCCCGACTCTCTCGAGCAAGGGGCCAGGGTTCCAGTCTAGAAGCACGGTTTCGACTGCTCCTATAGTTTTGCTTCGGTACTGCAGTTTAACTGACACCCGGCCCAGAAAAAAATATTTCCATAGACAAGTCAGATTAGAAAATTCCTAATAAGACACTTTAGTCATCACTTTTGTGGACAAAACATCAATTTTTCCCATCACTCAACACTTAACACTTCATATCCAATGTCAGCCATGTTTTTGGATGACGTCGTCGCTGCTCACTCGAGCACAAATGATGTTGGTCTGTATAAACCGGAAGCAATCCGGATGTAGACGGTCCATGAATCGGCATATGCGACTGTGAGTAGATAACCTTAAAAACAATGGTCAGACATCTTGGACGCAGTTTCCAGTTCTTATTATACCTCAGTGCTCGAGCTGCGAAAGCAAGTCTCCATTGAAGTTTTTAAAAAGATGTGTTTTTCTGTAAAAACACATGTATTTCGACTATCCAGATATCATTATATTATAAGAATACTGAAATTATTTAAAATGCCCATCCCTAGCACACACAAACAGGCATGATCGCACACGCACACACACACAAATGAAAATAAACGTGTCGGAACGATAACAAACCCCAAGATCTACATAGTCTACATAATTCATCAGTTGCTAAAACACAACAAATGACCAGTTAAAAAGCTGACATGATGTCTCTCCCTCTACGGAACCACAAAGTTCTGCTGCAGGGACTAATCCCTTTGCTGTGTGTGTGCTGAGCCCTTGGCTCCCCAGTGCCTCAGTCAGTGCTTCGCTCCAGTGCGCTCAGTCAGCCTGTACCAGGGATGTTCAGCTTAACTCAGCACTGACAGAGAAAAGCCTGCCCACTACTAAACACATTTACAGTTGCATTTACATTATAATCATTCTGGCTAATCTGTGTGTACGCAAGTAGTGGAATGTGTGTCTCAAGTCAAGATTGTGTGTTTGGTGTCCATTGAGCATAATATCATAAAAAAGTTAAACTACATTTGAAATCAGCATGGTGTGTGTATGTTTGTGTGTGTGTGTGTGCGTGTATGTGTTGTAGTGGCACATACCCCTTGGGGGGATATTCATACCTACATGAATAAAGCATGCTTTGTTTTTCAGACCCTAAATGAGCTAGTCATCACAATCTCTTACAGCATAAACTGTTCTCTGTGTGTTCCTGACATCCCTCTGCACACGCTTACCAATTGTCTACACACTGATGGCCTGACGTGTGTGTGTGTACTCGTTCCAGGGAAAAGCTAAAGAATTTTCTTCACAGCTATGCTCGTGTGTATGAGGGTATGTTCGCCTGTTGCAAAAGCTTACAACTTGTCATGACAAAATTACCTTGACGTGTGTGTGTGTGTATATACTGTACTCTGTGTGAGGGTACCTTGCATAATGTTGTGACAGTGATGGTGTGTGTGGGTATATGTGTTTGTATCTTCCTGAGTCACGACGCCATGCTACACACTCACCCACGGTCTTAACAGTGATGGCCTTAGTAGCTGACTTCTCCCCTATCTTCTCCCAACTCTGCTCGGACTCTGTCCCGGCCTCCACCCACTCTGTGGCCGTGCACCGGAACACCCCTTCGTCCCCAGGCAGGGCGTTGTAGAGGGACAGGGTATAAATGTCCTCCTGTACCCTCTCCACACGGATCTCCCCGTAGCTGGAGCGCTCACGGTACCCAGGGCCTGGTCGGACAGTCCCGTCGCGGTCTACAGAGGCCAGGTTCTGGGGAGGGGTGGAGCCCTGATTCTCACTCCACTGCCAGGCCACAGAGAGAGGACCCGTGGTGGAGTGGATGGAGCAGGTCAGCTGGACCACGTCCCCCTCCTGGACCTCCGACGAGTTACTGGACAAAGACACTGTGACGTTACTCTCTGGTGGAGGGAGAGAGGAGTGGGAGAAGAGATAGATAATTCAGAGAGAGGGAGGGAGGGAGGGGAGTGGAGGAATAGGGAGTGAGAATGAGAGAGTGAGGGGGAGAGTGGAGGAATAGGGAGTGAGAATGAGAGAGAGGGGGAGAGTGGAGGAATAGGGAGTGAGAATGAGAGAGTGAGGGGGAGAGTGGAGGAATAGGGAGTGGGAGGGAGGAGAGTGGAGGAATAGGGAGTGAGAATGAGAGAGGGAGGGAGGAGAGTGGAGGAATAGGGAGTGAGAATGAGAGAATGAGGGGGAGAGTGGAGGAATAGGAAGTGAGAGAGAAAAAATAAACAAATCAGTCTAAATTGATCCAAACCTCAGAAATAAAATGTTGAATAAAAAAATGAAATAATAGACCCAGGCCTCTTATTTTGAAAAATTCATAGAAGATGGGCACAGTGATGCTGAAACACTGGTGGTTAACCCAATAAATTACTGGGAGCTTGCTGGTGGTTTACCCAATAAATTACTGGGAGCTTTCTGGTGGTTTACCCAATAAAGAACAGGGCTCCGGGCAGCCGAGCGGAAATGGAGGAAAACTCGCCTCCCTGCAGACCTGGCATCCTTTCACTCCCTCCTCTCTACATTTTCCTCCTCTGTCTCTGCTGCTAAAGCCACTTTCTACCACTCTAAATTCCAAGCATCTGCCTCTAACCCTAGGAAGCTCTTTGCCACCTTCTCCTCCCTCTTGAATCCTCCTCCCCCTCCCCCCCCCTCCTCCCTCTCTGCAGATGACTTCGTCAACCATTTTGAAAAGAAGGTCGACGACATCCGATCCTCGTTTGCTAAGTCAAACGACACCGCTGGTTCTGCTCACACTGCCCTACCCTGTGCTCTGACCTCTTTCTCCCTCTCTCTCCAGATGACATCTCGCGTCTTGTGACGGCCGGCCGCCCAACAACCTGCCCGCTTGACCCTATCCCCTCCTCTCTTCTCCAGACCATCTCCGGTGACCTTCTCCCTTACCTCACCTCGCTCATCAACTCATCCCTGACCGCTGGCTACGTCCCTCCCGTCTTCAAGAGAGCGAGAGTTGCACCCCTTCTGAAAAAACCTACACTCGATCCCTCCGATGTCAACAACTACAGACCAGTATCCCTTCTTTCTTTTCTCTCCAAAACTCTTGAACGTGCCGTCCTTGGCCAGCTCTCCCGCTATCTCTCTCAGAATGACCTTCTTGATCCAAATCAGTCAGGTTTCAAGACTAGTCATTCAACTGAGACTGCTCTTCTCTGTATCACGGAGGCGCTCCGCACTGCTAAAGCTAACTCTCTCTCCTCTGCTCTCATCCTTCTAGACCTATCGGCTGCCTTCGATACTGTGAACCATCAGATCCTCCTCTCCACCCTCTCCGAGTTGGGCATCTCCGGCGCGGCCCACGCTTGATTGCGTCCTACCTGACAGGTCGCTCCTACCAGGTGGCGTGGCGAGAACCGTCTCCTCACCACGTGCTCTCACCACTGGTGTCCCCAGGGCTCTGTTCTAGGCCCTCTCCTATTCTCGCTATACACCAAGTCACTTGGCTCTGTCATAACCTCACATGGTCTCTCCTATCATTGCTATGCAGACGACACACAATTAATCTTCTCCTTTCCCCCTTCTGACGACCAGGTGGCGAATCGCATCTCTGCATGTCTGGCAGACATATCAGTGTGGATGACGGATCATCACCTCAAGCTGAACCTCGGCAAGACGGAGCTGCTCTTCCTCCCGGGGAAGGACTGCCCGTTCCATGATCTCGCCATCACGGTTGACAACTCCATTGTGTCCTCGTCCCAGAGCGCTAAGAACCTTGGCGTGATCCTGGACAACACCCTGTCGTTCTCAAATAACATCAAGGCGGTGGCCCGTTCCTGTAGGTTCATGCTCTACAACATCCGCAGAGTACGACCCTGCCTCACACAGGAAGCGGCGCAGGTCCTAATCCAGGCACTTGTCATCTCCCGTCTGGATTACTGCAACTCGCTGCTGGCTGGGCTCCCTGCCTGTGCCATTAAACTCCTACAACTCATCCAGAACGCCGCAGCCCGTCTGGTGTTCAACCTTCCCAAGTTCTCTCACGTCACCCCGCTCCTCCGCTCTCTCCACTGGCTTCCAGTTGAAGCTCGCATCCGCTACAAGACCATGGTGCTTGCCTACGGAGCTGTGAGGGGAACGGCACCTCACTACCTCCAGGCTCTGATCAGGCCCTACACCCAAACAAGGGCACTGCGTTCATCCACCTCTGGCCTGCTCGCCACCCTACCACTGAGGAAGTACAGTTCCCGCTCAGCCCAGTCAAAACTGTTCGCTGCTCTGGCCCCCCTATGGTGGAACAAACTCCCTCACGACGCCAGGACAGCGGAGTCAATCACCACCTTCCGGAGACACCTGAAACCCCACCTCTTTAAGGAATACCTAGGATAGGATAAAGTAATCCTTTCCCCCCCCTTAAAAGACCTAGATGCACTATTGTAAAGTGGCTGTTCCACTGGATGTCATAAGGTGAAAGCACCAATTTGTAAGTCGCTCTGGATAAGAGCGTCTGCTAAATGACTTAAATGTAATGTAAATGTAAATTACTGGGAGCTTGCTGGTGGTTTACCCAATAAATTACTGGGAGCTTGCTGGTGGTTTACCCAATAAAATACTGGGAGCTTGCTGGTGGTTTACCCAATAAATTACTGGGAGCTTGCTGGTGGTTAACCCAATAAAATACCGGGAGCTTGCTGGTGGTTTACCCAATAAATTACTGGGAGCATGCTGGTGGTTTACCCAATAAAATACCGGGAGCTTGCTGGTGGTTTACCCAATAAAATACCGGGAGCTTGCTGGTGGTTTACCCAATAAAATACCGGGAGCTTGCTGGTGGTTTACCCAATAAAATACCGGGAGCTTGCTGGTGGTTTACCCAATAAAATACTGGGAGATTGCTGGTGGTTTACCCAATAAAATACTGGGAGTTTGCTGGTGGTTTACCCAATAAAATACTGGGAGCTTGCTGGTGGTTTACCCAATAAAATACTGGGAGCTTGCTGGTGGTTTACCCAATAAATTACTGGGAGCTTGCTGATGGTTTACCCAATAAAATACTGGGAGCTTGCTGGTGGTTTACCCAATAAATTACTGGGAGCTTGCTGGTGGTTTACCCAATAAATTACTGGGAGCTTGCTGGTGGTTTACCCAATAAATTACTGGGAGCTTGCTGGTGGTTTACCCAATAAATTACTGGGAGCTTGCTGGTGGTTTACCCAATAAATTACTGGGAGCTTGCTGGTGGTTTACCCAATAAATTACTGGGAGCTTGCTGGTGGTTTACCCAATAAATTACTGGGAGCTTGCTGGTGGTTTACCCAATAAATTACTGGGAGCTTGCTGGTGGTTTACCCAATAAATTACTGGGAGCTTGCTGGTGGTTTAACCAACAAATTACTGGGAGCTTGCTGGTGGTTTACCCAATAAATTACTGGGAGCTTGCTGGTGGATTAACCAACAAATTACTGGGAGCTTGCTGGTGGTTTAACCAATAAAATAATGGGAGCTTGCTGGTGGATTAACCAATAAATTACTGGGAGCTTGCTGGTGGTTTACCCAATAAATTACTGGGACCTTGCTGGTGGTTTACCCAATAAATTACTGGGAGCTTGCTGGTGGTTTACCCAATTAATTACTGGGAGGTTGTACACTCTGATCTGTTTCACCTGTCTTTGTGATTGTCTCCACCCCCCTCCAGGTGTCACCCATCTTCCCCATGAACCCCTGTGTATTTATTCCTGTGTTCTCTGTTTGTCTGTTGCTAGTTTTGCCAGCGTTTTGTGTCTCAGCTCCTGCTTTTTCCAGTCTCTCTTTTCTCACCCTCGTGGTTTTGACCCTTGCCTGTCCTGACTCCGAGCCCTCCTGCCTGACCCTGCTTGCCGACCTATACCTTTCCCCCCCTCTGGTTTACTGACCTCTGCCTGCCGCCCGGTATGGATGCCCCTATTGCCTGCCCCTGTTGGAATATTAAACTATTGTTTATTCGACGTGGTTTGCCTCTGGGTCTTACCTTCATACCTGATAGGAGCTTGCAACTCTATTTTTTATAGCATACCGTTTACTCGTCGTTAGTCTACACCTCTACCAACTTTTTGAGGTGTGCGCCAGCTCATGCTTTTTTATTTAAAAAAATCATAGACACGAGCAGTATTGTATCTACCGGTATGGCATCTGGAGTATACTGACTAGCCTATGCCTGTACAGTGCTGTGAAAAAGTATTTGTCCCCTTTCAAATTGTCTCTACTTTTGCATATTTTTTTATACAGAATGTCATCAGATCTTCAACCAAAACCTAATATTAGATATAGGGAACCTGACGTTACAATAACAAATTACATACTTATTTCATTTATTTAATAAACAAAGTTATGTAACACCCAATTATCCTGTGGGAAAAAGTAATTGCCCCCCTACTCTCAATAACTTTAGCTGCAATGACTCCAACCAAACGCTTCCTGTAGTTGTTGATTAGTCTCACTTTGCCGTGGAGGAATTTTGGTGTACACTTTCACGCTGAACTGTTTTCAATCAGCTACAACATCTCAATTGGGATTAGGTCTGGATTTAGAATAGGGCATTCCAAAACTAAAAATGTGTTGCTTTTTAACTATTTTCATGTAGACTTGATTTTGTGTTTTGGATCATTGTCTTGCTGCATGACCCAGCTGTGCTTCAGCTCACAGATGATGGCCTGACATTCTCCTGTAGAATTCTCTGATACAGAGCAGAATTCATGGTTCCTTCTGTTAAGCCAAGTCGTCCAGATCCTGACTCAGCAAAGCATCCCCAAACCATCACACTACCACCACAGTGCTTGACCGTTGGTATAAGGTACTTGCTGTGGAATCTAGTGTTTGGTTTTTGTCAGGAATAATGGGACCCATCTTGTCCAAAAAGGTATACAATTGACTCACCTGTCCATAGAACATTATTCCTTTCTTGATGATCATCCAGGTGATTTTTGAAAACTTGAGTCAACTTTTTGGACCAGATGGGTCCCATTATGTCTGGCGAAAACCAAACACTGCATTTCACAGTAAGAACCTCATACCAACAGTCAAGCATGGTGGTGGTAGTGTGAAGGTTTGGGGATGACTTTTTCCTCACAGGGGAACTGGGTGTTGCATAACTTCAATAAGTATACATTTTTTTGTTTTTTTGTAAACTCACTTGATCTAATATTAGGTTTTGGTTGAAGATCTGATAACATTCAGTATCAAAAATATAGAATAATACAGACAATCAGAAAGGGGGAAAATACTTTTTCACAGCACTGTATGTATGTATGTATGTATGTATGTATGTATGTATGTATGTATGTATGTATGTATGTATGTATGTATGTATGTATATATGTATGTATGTATGTATGAATGGCAGGTAACCTGGCAGGGTCCGCAGCGGTTAGACCATTGTGCCAGTAACCAAAAGGTTGCTCATTTGAATACCCTGTTGATGCCTCGACGAGCATGGCATTTAACCCTAGTTTGTAAAACAACTACACTTCAGTCTACAGAGGCAAGAAAAGTATGTAAACCCTATAGAATTACTTGGGTTTCTGCATAAATTGGTCATAAAATTTGATCGGATCTTCATCTAAGTCAATACAATAGACAAACACAGTCTGCTTAAACTAATATCACACAAACAATTATACGTTTCCATGTCTTTATTTAACACACCGTGTAAATATTCACAGTGCAGGGTGGGAAAAGTATGTGATCCCTTGGATTTAATAACTGGTTGACCCTCCTTTGGCAGCAACAACCTCAACCAAATGTTTTCTGTAGTTGCAGATCAGACCTGCACAACGGTCAGGAGGAATTTTGAACTATTCCTCTTTACAAAACTGTTTCAGTTCAGCAAAATTCTTGGGATGTCTGGTGTGAACTGCTCAAGGTCATGCCACAGCATCTCAATCGGGTTGAGGTCAGGAATCTGACTGGGCCACTCCAGAAAGCATATTTTCTTCTGTTGAAGCCATTCTGTTTTTTATTTAGTTTTGGGTTTTGGGTTGTTGTCCTGTTGCGTCATCCAACTTCTGTTGAGCTTCAATTGGCGGACAGATAGCCTAACATTCGGCTCCCTCCACCATACTTTACAGTTGGGATGATTTTTTGATGTTGGTGTGCTGTGCCTTTTTTTCTTCCACACAGTGTTGTGTGTTCCTCAACTTTTTAGTTTCATCTGTCCACAGAATATTTTTCCAGTAGTACTGTGGAACATCCAGGTGCACTTTTGCAAACTTCAGACGTGCAGCAATGCTTTTTTTTGGACAGCAGTGGCTTCTTCTGTGCTGCCCTCCCATGAACACCATTCTTGTTTAGTGTTTTACGTATTGTAGACTCATCAACAGAGATGTTTGCATGTTCCAGAGATTTCTGTAAGTCTTTAGCTGACACTAGGATTCTTCTTAACCTCATTGAGCATTCTGCGCTGTGCTCTTGCGCAGAGGACGGCCACTCCTAGGGAGAGTAGCAACAGTGCTGAGCTTTCTCCATTTATAGACAATTTGTCTTACTGTGGACTTACTGTGGATTGATGAACATCAAGGCTTCTAGAGATACTTTTGTAACCCTTTCCAGCTTTATGAAAGTCAAGTCAACAATTCTTAATCTTCTTAATCTTAGGTCTTCTGAGATCTCTTTTGTTCGAGGCATGGTTCACATCAGGCAATGCTCTTGTGAATAGCAAACTCAGATTTTGTGAGTTTTTTATAGGGCAAGGCAGCTCTAACCAACACCAATCTCGTCTCAATAGATTGAACTCCAGGTTAGCTGACTCCTGACTCCAATTAGCTTTTGGATTAGCCTAGGGGTTCACGTACTTTTTCCTACACTGAATGTTTAAATTATGTATTCAATATTGACAAGAAAAATACAATAATTTGTGTGTTATTAGTTGAAGCATGTTGTTTGTTTATTGTTGTGACTTAGATGAAGATCAGATCAAATTTGATGACCAATTCATGCAGAAATACAGGTAATTCCACAGGGTTCACATAATTTTTCTTGCCACTGTGTGTGACAGTAAAACGTATATATACACTCAACAAAAATATGACCGCAACATGTAAAGTGTTGGTCACATGTTTCATGATCTGAAATAAAAGATCCCAGAAATGTTCCATATGCACAAAAAGCATATAATCATCAAATTTTCTTCACAAATTGGTTTATATCCCTGTTAGTGAGCATTTCTCCTTTGCCAAGAAAATTCATCCAGCTGATAGCTGATGAAACTGAGGAGTATTTCTGTCTGTAATAAAGCCCTTTTGTGGGGGAAATTTCATTGTGATTGGCTGGGCCTGGCTCTCAAGTGGGTGGGCCTATGCCCTTCCCAGGCTCACCCATGGCTGGGCCCCTGCACAGTATTGTGAAATTCATAGATTAAGACCTAATGAATTAATTTAAATGGACTGTTTCCTCATATGAACTGTAACTCAGTAAAATCTTTGAAATTGTTGCATGTTGCGTTTATATTTTTGTTCAGCAAATACAGTACCAGTCAAAAGTTTGGACACACCTACTCATTCAAGGGTTTTTCTTAATTTTTTACTATTTTCTACATTGTATAATAATAGTGACGACACCAAACTATGAAATAACACATATGGAATCATGCAGTAACCAATAAAGTGTCAAAATATATTTCATATTTGAGATTCTTCAAATAGCCACCCCTTGCCTTGATGACAGCTTTGCACACTCTTGGCATTCTCTCAAACAGCTTCATGAGGTAGTCACCTGGAATGCATTTCAATTAACATGTAAGCCTTGTTCATTCGTGGAATTTCCTTCCTTCTTAAGCGTTTGAGCCTATCAGTTGTGTTGTGACAAGGTAGAGGTGGTATACAGAAGATAACCCTATTTGGTAAAAGACAAAGTCCATATTATAGCAAAGAACAGCTCAAATAAGAAAAGAGAAATGACAGTCTATCATTACTTTAAGACATGGAGGTCAAATTTCAACAACTTTGAAAGTTGCTTCAAGTGCAGTCGCAAAAACCATCAATCGCTATGATGAAACTGGCTCTCATGAGGACCGCCACAGGAAAGCAAGACCCAGAGTTACCTCTTCTGCAGACGATACGGTACCAGCCTCAGAAATTGCAGCCCAAATAAATGCTTCACAGAGTTCAAGTAACAGACACATCTCAACATCAACTGTTCAGAGGAGACTGCGTGAATCAGGTCTTCATGGTCAAATTGCTACAAAGAAACGATTACTAAAGGACACCAATAATGAGAAGAGACTTGCTTGGCCCAAGAAACATGAGCAATGGACATTAGACTGGTGTCCTTTGGTCTGATGAGTCCAAATTTGAGATTTTTTGTTCCAACCGCTGTGTCTTTATGAGACGCAGAATAGGTGAACAGATGATCTCCGCATGTGTATTTCCCACCGTGAAGCATGGAGGAGGTGTGATGGTGTGGGGTGCTTTGCTGGTGACACTGTCTGTGATTTATTTAGAATTCAAGGCACACTTAACCAGCATGGCTACCACAGCATTCTGCAGCAAAATGCCATCCCACCTGGATTGTGCTTAGAGGGACTATCATTTGCTTTACAACAGGACAATGACCCAACACACATCCAGGCTGTGTAAGGGATATTTTACCAAGAAGGAGAGTAATGGAGTGCTGCATCAGATGACCTGGCCTCAACCCAACAGATGGTTTGGGATGAGTGGAACCGCAGATTTAAGGAAAAGCAGCCAACAAGTGCTCAGCATATGTGGGAACTCCTTCAAGACTGTTGGAAAAGCATTCCAGGTGAATCTGGTTGAGAGAATGCCAAGTGTGTGCAAAGCTGCCATCAAGGCAAAGGGTGGCTACTTTAAAGAATAAAAAATATATTTAGATTTGTTTAACAATTTTTTGGTTACTATGAGTAGGTGTATCCAAACTTTTGACTGGTACTGTATGTATGACACAGCAGCATGTGTGTCTCTGGAGATGATCACTCTACTTTAGCCTAGGGGCACCTGAGCAGAGAGCGAGAGAATGTCAGACACACACAGACCCCAGTGGACTGATGCGTGGGGGTTAGCAGATCCCACTTCTGAAACCAAATGTAATGCAGCATCTACCCCCGGTCCACCCGGGGCCGCCCTGAGATCACACGGCTCAGCGTCTGAGGGATTCCGCCTCAGAAGAAAGTGCAGGATAGAAGGATAAAAGTGTTCAGCCGTCCGTCCTCTGTGCTTTAAAAAGCCCCTCACTCCTTCTCGCATCACATCAAGTTCTTTCACACACGGCATAGCCTGGTGGAGCGCTGCCCAGCCAAAACACCCCCTTAACCCTCAGGGTGATGGGCTTAGTCTCCAGAGACACAGGGAAGGCTTCTTTCCCTCTCCCTCTTTCTCTCTCTCCCTCGTTCTCTCCATTTCGTTCTCTCTGCCGTCAGAGGTTTTCTCAGAGTTAACCGCCCCTCCTAACAAGCTCTTGGGAGAATACAGAATGAAGCAGCCTTTCACACTTATATGAACAAAAGGAATGCCTCCATCCGTTTCTCTTCCTCCCTCCGTCTTTTGATTTCAACCCAGCTTTTTTCAGTGTTAAATACATTATACATTCTCTCCGTCTCTCAGCTCTAAGTGTCAATGTGGATGTGCGTGAACATCACACATGGTTAAGCAGGCAGAGGGCAGCTTCTCTCCTCTTCAAACCTGCCTTTTTTTCTCCTTTTTATTTTTATGTCTCCCACTTGTAACTTGTCTCCCCCATCTCCCTTCCTGAACTTCATTATTCTCTTTTCTCTTACACCTCTATCTTTTCACTGTGTGTTTTTCCTCCCCCCTCCTTTAATCCCCTCTCTATCTCCGTTCCTTTCCGTCTACCGCCCCACTCTCACTCGCTCGCTCCCCCCCATCTCTCTCTCTCTTTCTCTCTCTTTCTCTGTGTGTGTTTGTAATTCATAGCAGCGCTTCAGGACCCCTCTCCCCTGCAAGGTAAACTCATCCATCAGGACTGATTTGTCAGCACTGTTTACAGCTCTCTGTTCCCTCTGCCTGCCCTCCCGCTCTCACCCCTCTCTAACCCATACTCCCCCATCACCCATCCCCCCAATCAGGGCCACACAGAGGCCACTGTCTAATTGGCCCAGATACAAGTGGTGGTAACTAGAGGTAGGTGCGTCGGGGGTGTTGTCTGTATAGGGGAGTCACCTTGACCCCATACCTCTCTTCTCGCTGCCTGCAGCCCGGTACATTTTGACCTCCCTCCCTGCTGTAATCATGGTTATTACACTGTAAAAACTCCATAAAGTGCTTATATAGAACATTAAACCTCTGTTAGGGAAACAAAAGGTCCCATTAGGGGATTTACTAGAGCCATGTCGAGGCCAGAGGGGCTTTGTTTGGGGACAGTTTTGGGTGGGAGTGGGATGAGGTTGGGGGTGCTTGCTTAAAGGAGTAGTTCACTATTCACAACTTGATGTTAGATGGTCCCTCATCCTGAAAGTAGTCTTTGGGCCAAGATAAAACTGTAATCCATGGTTCAGCCACTACAAACTTCAGCTAACCTTAGCTACCACAAGCTAACAACACATTGAAGTGATGGAAGAATGTGTGTCTACAAAAAATATGTCCAAATCACCTGAAATCAATTCAAATCAACTCCATATTTGGTTTGATGTTCCTTAAAGGTCAATTGGCCATAAAAAAATGCTCACATGCCCCTATTACTTCCATTGATTGTTAGGTTGTGGTGGCTAAAGTTAGCTGAAGTTTGTAGTGGCTGTTTAAAGAAAACTGAACGATAGAAGCATTTCGCTACACCCGCAATAACACCTTAAACATGTGTATGTGACCGATAAAATGTGATTTGATTACATATTATTTTCTCCTGCTCCATAGACTACTTTCAGGGTGAGCAACCATCTTACAAGTTGTAAAATAGTGAACTACTCCTAAAAATAGTGAACTACTCCTAAAAATGGCGCCGATAGATAGTTGAGCCGTGCTTCTAGCCCCTAGGCAATTTTGCAGGTTTTTTTTATGTGTTACTTCTTACATTATTAGCCCAGAATGTTTTTGTGTTATTACCGTATTACAAAAAATGTAATAAAAACATTTCGCTACACCTGCAATAACATCTGCTAAACACGTGTATGTGACCAATACATTTGATTTGATTTATTTAGGGTGAGTTGGGGTGGGTTGTTATTGTGTTTTAATGCTGGTAGCAGCTGGATTTAGGATTCAAGACCAGCCCTTATAGTGAAAGAAAGAGTGAGGGATAGAGAGGAGGGATAGAGAGGAGGGATAGAGAGGAGGGATAGAGAGGAGGGAAAGAGAGTGAGGGATAGAGAGGAGGGAAAGAGAGGAGGGATAGAGAGGAGGGATAGAGAGGAGGGATAGAGAGGAGGGAAAGAGAGGAGGGATAGAGAGGAGGGAAAGAGAGGAGGGATAGAGAGGAGGGATAGAGAGGAGGGAAAGAGAGGAGGGATAGAGAGGAGGGAAAGAGAGGAGGGATAGAGAGGAGGGATAGAGAGGAGGGAAAGAGAGGAGGGAAAGAGAGGAGGGATAGAGAGGAGGGATAGAGAGGAGGGAAAGAGAGGAGGGATAGAGAGGAGGGATAGAGAGGAGGGATAGAGAGGAGGGAAAGAGAGTGAGGGATAGAGAGGAGGGATAGAGAGGAGGGATAGAGAGGAGGGAAAGAGAGGAGGGATAGAGAGGAGGGAAAGAGAGGAGGGATAGAGAGGAGGGAAAGAGAGGAGGGATAGAGAGGAGGGATAGAGAGGAGGGAAGAGAGGAGGGATAGAGAGGAGGGAAAGAGAGGAGGGATAGAGAGGAGGGAAGAGAGGAGGGATAGAGAGAGGGATAGAGAGGAGGGAAAGAGAGGAGGGATAGAGAGGAGGGATAGAGAGGAGGGAAAGAGAGGAGGGATAGAGAGGAGGGAAAGAGAGGAGGGATAGAGAGGAGGGAAAGAGAGGAGGGATAGAGAGGAGGGATAGAGAGGAGGGAAAGAGAGGAGGGATAGAGAGGAGGGAAAGAGAGGAGGGATAGAGAGGAGGGAAAGAGAGGAGGGATAGAGAGGAGGGACAGAGAGGAGGGATAGAGAGGAGGGATAGAGAGGAGGGAAAGAGAGGAGGGAAAGAGAGTGAGGGATAGAGAGGAGGGATAGAGAGGAGGGATAGAGAGGAGGGATAGAGAGGAGGGATAGAGAGGAGGGAAAGAGAGGAGGGATAGAGAGGAGGGAAAGAGAGGAGGGATAGAGAGGAGGGAAAGAGAGGAGGGATAGAGAGGAGGGATAGAGAGGAGGGATAGAGAGGAGGGAAAGAGAGGAGGGAAAGAGAGGGAGGGAAAGAGAGTGAGGGATAGAGAGGAGGGATAGAGAGGAGGGATAGAGAGGAGGGATAGAGAGGAGGGAAAGAGAGGAGGGAAAGAGAGTGAGGGATAGAGAGGAGGGATAGAGAGGAGGGATAGAGAGGAGGGATAGAGAGGAGGGAAAGAGAGGAGGGATAGAGAGGAGGGAAAGAGAGTGAGGGATAGAGAGGAGGGATAGAGAGGAGGGAAAGAGAGTGAGGGATAGAGAGGAGGGATAGAGAGGAGGGATAGAGAGGAGGGAAAGAGGTGAGAGATAGAGAGGAGGGAAAGAGAGGAGGGAAAGAGAGTGAGGGATAGAGAGGAGGGAAAGAGGTGAGGGATAGAGAGGAGGGATAGAGAGGAGGGAAAGAGAGTGAGGGATAGAGAGGAGGGAAAGAGAGGAGGGATAGAGAGGAGGGAAAGAGAGTGAGGGAAAGAGAGGAGGGAAAGAGAGTGAGGGATAGAGAGGAGGGATAGAGAGGAGGGATAGAGAGGAGGGATAGAGAGGAGGGAAAGAGAGGAGGGATAGAGAGGAGGGAAAGAGAGGAGGGATAGAGAGGAGGGAAAGAGAGTGAGGGATAGAGAGGAGGGATAGAGAGGAGGGATAGAGAGGAGGGAAAGAGAGGAGGGAAAGAGAGTGAGGGATAGAGAGGAGGGATAGAGAGGAGGGAGGGTGCTGTAGAGGGGTTATAGAGCTGAAGACCAGAGGGGAGTTACTTCACTAGTAAACAGAAAGAAAGAGGAAGAGAACATTGTGCCCTGCAAGTTTTTGGGGGTGTTGTATTAGCTTGTGCTCCAGCACATCCCTAGCGGCCACCCCTCTGAAAGCCCAGCTGAGTCCCTCGGCCCCAGCAGAACACAGTAATTTAGCCCAGGGATCCATTAGTGGGCCCTGGAGAGGTAGGCCCCATTCTCTCTCTCTCTCTCTCTCTCTCTCCCCATCTCCTTCTCCACACTCTCATTTCACGCCTGTTAGCTCAGCGTCCTCCATCCTCCTCGCCAGCTTTCTCCATTATCCAAGCTAGCAGCTTTCGCTTGCAGCCCCGAGCTGAGGGAATGTGAAGGACCCTAATACTGCATTACCTAACTTTAGCAATCCACTGACACAGAAAATAATGGTAGAATAAAGAATGCCTTTATTCTCAGAGTGACTCAGGCGCTGCTGTTCTCTGGGAAGAAAGGTATCTGACCGAGAGACAGAGGGGGCTCTGGGAGAATACATCATGCATATCATTAAAAAGGAATACTATTATCAAAGGGACAATTAGATGCTGGGATCTCATGCCCAGGCAAACCGGCAACCCAGGGACACTCATCAGATGTTAGCCAAAAATAAAAAAAGGTCACATCTTGTCTTATCATCAGGTGAATGATAATGGCAAGGAGAAGTAATCAACATTAAATTAATAGATTTGGTAGACAGTTTCATTATTTTGACCTCCCCACAGTTCATTGGAAGAGGAAGTGTAAACTCTAACATTCTATTAGCCACAAAGAATCTTGGTGGCGTAGAGAACATTTTCGATTCTCCCTATATATATAGTTCAATTTCTTTTCTGCATGCTTTCTCTCTGGTTTTGGTAGTTTAAGTTGACACATTGTTTTTACATCCCGGAAATTACCACTTTATACAGTAAAAAAAATATAATTAGCTCCAATGACTGCAATTTCCTCCTATGACTGCAATTTCCGAGAATTGCACAATGAAGCCATTTATCTACTTCCACAATCACTGGGCTAATGTTAGTTAGCATTGGCTTGTGATACTACCTCTAACTTCGTTTATACTGGACGCAGAGACATACAAATGTTATCCAGCTAGCGATATTCAGAAAATATACATTTTCCACTTATAAACCCCCCCCCCCCCTCCCAAAAAAGTATAATAATTTCTCAGACCCCTGCAGAACCTCAGTGGACCCAGGTTTGAAAATCTCTGGTTTAACTGACCAAGTGGTTAATGGGAGGCCTGGTTACTAACCCAGGGGCCAATAGGGTGCCGTGTTGATACTCACTGATGGGCTGGACGGTGATCTGGACGTTGCGTGACCTCTTGCTCCGGTCTATAAAGTCCCCGGTGGGTGTCTTCTCCCTCTCCGTGACCCTACAGATGTATTTCCCAGCATCCTCTGGTCGGAGGTGCTGCAGCTTAAGCAAGTGCACAGTAGGGCTCTCCTTGCGCACAGTCATGTGACCAGCGGCCTCACGCGCCACGTAGTCGAGTCCCAGGACGGGCACAGCGCTGGGCCCTATCACGGCCACCGGCGAGCTGCTGAACACCCACGACACCGAGAAGAAGCGCTCGGGCACGCTCTGGGCATCGATGGTGCAGCGCAGCTCCAGCGGCTCGCCCGCTGTGAAGGACCGCCGCTCCGTGCTCACCTGGATAGAGAAGTCCCGATCTGGGGGTGGGAGAGGGGGATAAAAGAGAGAGAGATAAAATGAGATGCAAAGCAGTTTAAGCAGAGTTGAGCTCCTCCTGTCTCCAGAGAGCACATGTCAATGTGTCAACACATCTTTATACTCCAGTCCCTAATCAAAAGAGAATGTTAATGGATGCTGAAGTCCCAATATGGGGGAGGGAGGGAGGCAGGTTATAAGTGAGTGGGGGAAGGAAGGGGCGAAGGGAAAAGAGAAAATTGTCATCCCTACTAACCCCCAGATCACGGTGGCGCGTGTACAACGCAAGGCTCGGTGTGTGCCCAGATTTTGCGAATTAGCAGTAATTTACTTAATAGTTCTTAGTTTATTTACTCAGTACAGCCTGATGTATATAGCCGATATTGGAACACAACGCACAAAGAGAGTTTTCGACAACTTACAACTTCCACTGGAGATCGCGAAGACGCCCAGGGAGACTGAAACATCGCCGAGAGGAAGTGCCCGGAGACGGCGTCAAGATCATAAACAAAGGCGAGGGAAGCGGGGTGGCAACCTGGTCCTCAATGCAAAGAAAACCTAAGGAAGGATTACAGGAAGACTAAAAGCTGCCCAGCACATCACTGGTGCCCAGCTCCCTGCCATCATAGACCTCCAGCACAAGCTGTGTCTGCGTAGGGTGCGCGGCAAACTGTTTGCATTCCCACACGAGCAGGCTCAAGAACAGCTTCTTTCCAGCTACTGTAACCCTGCTGAACTCTGTGACATGGCACTTGGGCGGCAGGTATCCTAGTGGTTAGAGCGTTGGACTTGTAACCGAAAGGTTTTAAGATCAAATCCCTGAGCTGGTAAAAATCTGTCATTCTGCCCCTGAACAAGGGAGTTACCCCACTGTTCCTAGGCTGTCACTGAAAATATGAATTTGTTCTTAACTGACTTGCCTAGTGAAATAAAGATCAAATTGAAAAACTAGTCATATCCTACTACTTAGTACTCCCTCTCAGGGACCTTGTTGCACTGCACTCTTTCGCTGTACTATTTGACTCTGATATTGCTTTGCAAAGTCTGATTAAGGACATTATTCAGTTGTATATGTACATGTTAACCTCGGTAACCTCATTGCTGCTATCCCTGTATTTCAGTTGCATGTCTCCTTGCACTTTTCATTTACCTTCATTGCACATTTAGACTTGCCATTTGCCTTCATTGCAAATGTATACATACATTGTACATAATTGTTTCTCTTTTATTTGCACTTCTGGTCAGATGCTAACTGCATTTCATTGTACTGTACTTGTACTTGTTCAATGACAAAGTTGAATCTAATCTAAAAAAAACAACATTTGGAATCAGTATAGTTTAAGCTCTGCCAGTCTCTCCCAAAGAAAGACAGACAGACAGACAGACAGACAGACAGACAGACAGACAGACAGACACAGAAAGACAGACAGACAGACAGACAGACAGACAGACAGACAGACAGACAGACAGACAGACAGAGATTCATCAACTCTGATTTAGCTGTTCCCTTATCCTCATATAACGCATGAGGGCTTGACTAGTTGCTTGGGCTAGAGACCTGCTTTAAATAAGAGCATATAACATTCATAGCATTACACCACCACATCCTGTTCTTTAATGTAGGTTGCCTCACATTGGAGGAATAGAGAGAGGGAGAGAGAGGCAAGAAGAGAGAAAGGGGTAGTAACACAACTAGTCAGCTATGCCCACAGTAAAGCACCACTCCTCCAGCCTCCTCCTCTCCCCTTGGTTTCACCTCCAAGACAAAAACACAGCGAATTAAGATTCTCTCCAGCAGACGAAAAAAGCATCGCCTCTCCCCTCCCTCGCTCTTCCTGTGCTGTTTGAGAGAGAAGAGAGAGAAGACGGAGCAAACATTGTTAGCACAGCCTTCACTGCCTACACCTCTGACTGGGCTCCCAATTACAGATGCACTTCGCATACGGCGACGCTGTTGTTTTATTTACACTATTCATTTCCACATGACGAGCGGCGGTGAGCTCTGTGCATCTCTCCCGCTCCGCTCCTCTCTGCCTGGCTCACTCAGAGAGGTGCTAGCCTCCGGCTGTAATAAAGACTTTAAACAGACTTCCTGAGAAAACACAGTCATGAGGCAAAGTTCAAAGACTGCTGTTTGCCTGGGTATGATTAGTTATGTGGGGAAGTGTTATGGGAATAGGGGAGGGGGTGACTGTTCAAAATCAAATGTTATTTGTCACATGCTTCAGGTGTAATGCTTACTGACGGGCCCTTCCCAACAATGCAGAGATACAGAAATAGTGCTAGAATAGGAAAGTAAAACAGGTAATAATAAATACACAATGAGTCATGATAACTTGGCTATATACACGGGGTACCAGTACCAGGTCGATGTGCATTTAGATATGTACATTTAACCAGGAATAAAGTGACAGATAAACAGTAGCATCAGCGTATGTGAAGAGTCCAAAAACAAGCTATTTGGTTAACTATGTAGCAGCCTTATGGCTTTGGGTGGATGGGGGGACTGTTTACACGCACAAACAGTGAGCTTTCATGCTGGCCGCTTGTCTGTAAATAACACTGAGCCTAACAGCTAACAGTCTGGCACTAACTGGACAGATACACGCATACTTACACACAATTCACACACACATTGCATCACCTCTCTAACACACACACACACACACACACACACACACACACACACACACACACACACAGCTCATCCCTAATAGAGTGGAAAGCAGATGCCAAAAAAAGGCCAGTGGCAATCTGGCCCTCGCTGACCAATGAAGCGGCAGTATATTGCATTGTGAAAACAGAGATGGGCTGACTGTAAACTCAAGGAGCTGTGCCCTGCTTTATAAGGACACTGCCTCAACTTAGATTTCAACAACAAACACAGCCAACACAGCCTAGGTCGTATTCACTAGGCACGAAACTGAAGCAATCAGGTCAAAATGGGGAGGTACTATATTCTTCCAATTAGAAATACTTGTTTATGTTTTCCTTGGTACAACTGTTTGAAATGTTTTGCTATGATTGGTCCTAAAAAATACAACCTGAACTGTGTCAGGGCAATGTTGAGGGGTGAGAGACATGAAGGAAGAGAGCAGGTAAAAGTGGAGACGTACCCATCAATGTTGAGGGGTGAGAGACATGAAGGAAGAGAGCAGGTAAAAGTGGAGACGTACCCATCAATGTTGAGGGGTGAGAGACATGAAGGAAGAGAGCAGGTAAAAGTGGAGACGTACCCATCAATGTTGAGGGGTGAGAGACATGAAGGAAGAGAGCAGGTAAAAGTGGAGACGTACCCATCAATGTTGAGGGGTGAGAGACATGAAGGAAGAGAGCAGGTAAAAGTGGAGACGTACCCATCAATGTTGAGGGGTGAGAGACATGAAGGAAGAGAGCAGGTAAAAGTGGAGACGTACCCATCAATGTTGAGGGTGAGAGACATGAAGGAAGAGAGCAGGTAAAAGTGGAGACGTACCCATCAATGTTGAGGGTGAGAGACATGAAGGAAGAGAGCAGGTAAAAGTGGAGACGTACCCATCAATGTTGAGGGGTGAGAGACATGAAGGAAGAGAGCAGGTAAAAGTGGAGACGTACCCATCAATGTTGAGGGGTGAGAGACATGAAGGAAGAGAGCAGGTAAAAGTGGAGACCCACCCATCAATGTTGAGGGGTGAGAGACATGAAGGAAGAGAGCAGGTAAAAGTGGAGACGAACCCATCAATGTTGAGGGGTGAGAGACATGAAGGAAGAGAGCAGGTAAAAGTGAGACGAATCCATCAATGTTGAGGGGTGAGAGACATGAAGGAAAGGCCTGAAATTTCCAAGACGTACCCATCAATGTTGAGGGTGAGAGACATGAAAAATGGAGACTACCCATCAATGTTGAGGGGTGAGAGACATGAAGGAAGAGAGCAGGTAAAAGTGGAGACGTACCCATCAATGTTGAGGGGTGAGAGACATGAAGGAAGAGAGCAGGTAAAAGTGGAGACGTACCCATCAATGTTGAGGGGTGAGAGACATGAAGGAAGAGAGCAGGTAAAAGTGGAGACGTACCCATCAATGTTGAGGGGTGAGAGACATGAAGGAAGAGAGCAGGTAAAGTGGAGACGTCCCATCAATGTTGAGGGGTGAGAGACATGAAGGAAGAGAGCAGGTCAAAAGTGGAGACGTACTCATCATCAATGTTGAGGGTGAGAGACATGAAGGAAGAGAGCAGGTAAAAGTGGAGACGACCCATCAATGTTGAGGGGTGAGAGACATGAAGGAAGAGAGCAGGTAAAAGTGGAGACGTACCCATCAATGTTGAGGGGTGAGAGACATGAAGGAAGAGAGCAGGTAAAAGTGGAGACGTACCCATCAATGTTGAGGGGTGAGAGACATGAAGGAAGAGAGCAGGTAAAAGTGGAGACGTACCCATCAATGTTTGCAACAAATTGAACATGTAAAGAAAGTGAGAGAAAATAGACAATGAGATGTAGAGAGAAAGGAAAACAAGATAGAGATATGTCTTAAATGCAGGAGTTCGGAAGTGAGAGAGGTGGGAAAAGAGACAAGGAGCAAGGGGGAGAGATGGAGCGAAAGCAAAAAATGTGACGTTTTAGAGAGAGAAAGATAACATGAGGGATGTGTAAAGAGGAATGAGATAGAGAGAGATGGAAAGAGAAGGAGAGGTCCTTTGTTCCAAGATGGTGAAGCAGTCGGACATGTGTTTTGTCTTGCCCCGTCCTGTCCCGTGTAAATATTGTTTTTTCCGTATAAATGTAATATACATTTTAATCTCACTTTCCATCTACGGACTGAATATACTCTCCTGCAACCCGCCTCACCCAATGTGGTATGGATCTGCTATTTTGAACTTTAGAACTTTACAACCGGAACCCCCATCAGAGGCTTGCCAGCTAACTAGCTACTAGCTAGTAGTCAGTTAGCCACTTCACCGTTAACTCCGTTAACCGTTAACTCGGACACCAGCAAGCCTCAGCTCGGTCAATACCTGCCAGTCTGCACAGCGCGATTACAACCCAGAGCATATCGGACTGCTTTTTCTCTATCAAATCTCTGGATTCCTACCTCAAGTTTGAACCTTTACACCGGATCATCGCAGGTAGCTGTAATCCTAGTGGCTACTCCTGGCTAATGTCTCTGTCCTGAAGCAAGCACCAATTAGCCTTGAGCTAGCCTCGAGTTAGGCCCATCTCCTGTTTACCAGCCAATTCTTGGGCTACAGTACCTCTTTTGCCTATTGGCCTGGACCCTTTACTGCCGTCATGGAGCCCCGCCGATCCATCATGACTGGTCTGCCGACGTAATCGTCCGAGGTGGTTTCAACAGGCTCTTCCGTTGCGATGCCACCGAAGGCCAATCTGCTAGCCCCGGCCCACTAGCTGTCAGAATCGCCGTGTCTCCAGCTCGCCTAACGTAGTAGCAACTACTGAATCGGCTCCCTGACTCATCTATTGCTACACATGTAGCAATAGATGATGTAGAGATTAACTCAGGCCCTACAGCCCCCAGCACCACTACCATTACCGAGGCGCTCTCATTTGTTGACTTCTGTAACCGTAAAAACCTTGGTTTCATGCATGTTAACATCAGAAGCCTCCTCCCTAAGTTTGTTTTAGTCACTGCTTTAGCACACTCCGCCAACACTGATGTCCTAGCTGTGTCTGAATCCTGGCTTAGGAAGACCACCAAAAATCCTGAAATTTCCATCCCCAACTACAACATTTTCCGACAAAATAGAACTGCCAAAGGGGGCGGAGTTGTAATCTACTGCAGACAATTTGAGCTTCTACTTTTAGAAGTAGATTGCCCCCCCCCCCCCATCTATCTTCAGAGTTCAAAATGTTAAGAGACCAAAACTGGGATATGCTTAACACATTGGCAGTCCTACAATCTAAGCTAGATGCCATCAATCTCACACAAATTATCAAGGAACCTACCAGGTACAACCCTAAAGCTGTAACCATGGGCACCTTCTTAGATATCATCCTGACCAACTTGTCCTCTAAATACACTTCTGCTGTCTTCATCCCGGATCTCAGCGATCACTGCCTCAATGCCTGCGTCCGTAATGGGTCCACGGTCAAACAACCACCCCTCATCACTGTCAAATGCTCACTAAAACACTTCAGCGAGCAGGCCTTTCTAATCAACCTGGCCCGGGTATTGACCTCATTCCGTCAGTAAAGGATGCCTGGATGCTCTTTAAAATAGCTTTCTTCACCATCTTAAATAAGCATGCTCCATTCAAAAATATTTAGAACTAAGAACAGATATAGCCCTTGGTTCACCCCAGAATTGACTGCCCTTGACCAGCACAAAAATATCCTGTGGCGTTCTGCATTAGCATCGAATAGCCGCTGCGATATGCAACTTTTCAGGGAAGTCAGGAACCAATATCCACATTCAGTTAGGAAAGCTAAGGCTAGCATTTCAAACAAAAATGTGCATCCTGTAGCATAAACTGTAAAATCCATAGAGAATAAGAGCACCTCTTTGCAGCTACCCACTGCACTGAGACTAGGAAACACTGTCACCTCTGATAAATCTATGATAATCGATAATTTCAATAAGAACTTTTCTACGGCTGGCCATGCTTTCCACCTGGCTACCCCTACCCGGCCAACATCTCAGCACCCCCAGCAGCAACTTGCCCAAGCCCCCCCCCCTGCTTCTCCATCACCCAAAGCCAGACAGCTGATGTTCTGAAAGAGCTTCAAAATCTGGATCCCTACAAATCAGCTGGGCTAGACAATCTGGACCCTCACTTTCTAAAATGATCCGCTGAAATTGTTGCAACCCCTATTACTAGCCTGTTCAACCTCTCTTTCATATCATCTGAGATCCCCAAAGATCGGAAAGCTGCCATCCCCCTATTCAAAGGGGGAGACACTCTAGACCCAAACTGTTATAGACTTATATCTATCCTGCCCTGCCTTTCGGAAATCTTCAAAAGCCAAGTTAACAAACAGATCACCGACCATTTCGAATCCCACCGTACCTTCTCCACTATGCAATCTGGTTTCCGAGCTGGTCATGGAAGCACCTCAGCCACGCTCAAGGTCCTAAACGATATCATTACCGCCATCGATAAAAAACAGTACTGTGCAGCCGTCTTCATCGACCTGGCCAAGGCTTTTGACTCACCGCATTCAATCACCGCATTCTTATCAGCAGACTCAATAGCCTTGGTTTCTCAAATGACTGCCTCACCTGGTTCACCAACTACTTCTCAGATCGAGATCAGTGTTTAAAATCAGAGGGCCTGTGGCCGGACATCTGGCAGTCTCTATGGGGGTGCCACAGGCTTCAATTTGCGGGCCGACTCTCTTCTCTGTCTTCTCGACACCATTCTGTATATATCCGGCACTTCATTGGTCAATGTGTTAACAAACCTCCAAACGAGCTTCAATGCCATACAACACTCCTTCCGTGGCCTCCAACTGCTTTTAAATGCTAGTAAAACTAAATGCATGCTCTTCAACCGATTGCTGCCTGCATCCGTCCGACTAGCACCATTACTCTGGACGGTTCTGACTTAAAATATGTGGACAACTAGGTGTCTGGTTAGACTCACATTAAGCATCTCCAATCCAAAATTAAATCTAGAATCGGCTTCCTATTTCGTAACAAAGCCTCCATCACTCATGCTGCCAAACATACCGACGTAAAACTGACTATCCTACTGATCCTTGACTTCGGTGATGTCAGCTACAAAATAGCCTCCAACACTCTACTCAGCAAACTGGATGTAGTCTATCACAGTGCTATCTGTTTCGTCACCAATATACTACCCACCATTGTGACCTGTATGCTCTCGTTGGCTGGCCCTCGCTACATATTCGTCGCCAAACCCACTGGCTCCAGGTCATCTATAAATCTTTGCTCGGTAAAGCCCCGCCTTATCTCAGCTCACTGGTCACCATAGCAACATCCACCCGTAGCATGCGCTCCAGCAGGTATATTTCACTGGTCATCCCCAAAGCCAACACTTACTTTGGCCACCTTGCCTTACAGTTCTCTGTTGCCAATGACTGGAACCTAATTGCAAAAATCACTGAAGCTGGAGACTTATATCTCCCTCTCTAATTGTAAGCATCAACTGTCAGAGCAGTTTACCGATCACTGTACCTGTACACATCCAATCTGTAAATAGCACACCCAACTACCTCATCCCCATATTGTTATTTATCTTCTTTCTCTTTTGCACCCCAGTATCTCAACCTGCACATCATCATCTGCACATCTATCACTCCAGTGTTAATGCTAAATTGTAATTATTTCACCTCTGTGGCCTATTTATTGTTTTACCTCCCTAATCTTACTACATTTGCACACACTGTACATAGACTTTTTCTATTGTGTTATTGGCTGTACGTTTGTTTATCCCATTATCGGGGCGGCAGGTAGCCTAGTGGTTAGTGTTGGACTAGTAACCGAAAGGTTGCAAGATTGAATCCCAGAGCTGACAAGGTATAAATCTGTTTTTCTGCCTTGAACAAGGCAGTTAACCCACTGTTCCTAGGCCGTCATTGAAAATAAGAATTTGTTTTAACTGACTTGCCTTGTTAAATAAAGGTAAAATATAAAACAGTGTGTAACTCTGTGTTGTTGTTTTTGTCGCACTGCTTTGCTTTATCTTGGCCAGGTCGCAGTTGTAAATGACAATGTCAACTGGCCTACCTTGTTAATACATAAAGGTGAAATAAAATAAATAAATAAAAATTAGGATTCTGTCCATGTCTGGCCTCTCCTCTCTGTTTGTGGGTGATTAGCCAGTGATGGGGCTGTCTCTGGATCCTCTTTCTCTCTCTCTTCAATACACACAGCTTAATGAAGGAGACACACATGCACACACACACGCAGGTGTACACACGCACACGCCTTGATCTACACCTTTTGTCACGTTACAACACTCCCATCCATTATGGATTATAGGAGAGAGAGAGAAAAGAGAGAGGGAAGAGGGGGTGTAAGAGGCAGAGCTCTTTGTGCCTCTCCTGGCTGACTTAACACTCTTCTGATACACAGAGAGCCTTCATATCCAACATCCTCTGATCACCATTTGAGGAGGCATCAACCACCGGAGTTTCAGAACGTTCACTGCTCACAGGAGGAAAACAAAAATGTTTCCATTGTTGCAAATGCTTAAGAATCAATTAATAATTCTACCGTCATTCTGCTAATAATCAGTCATCATATAGATCTGCTGGAATAGTGTTCCTGGAACTGTAGAAAGACACCATTGTTCTGTAGCGTACAGAGGCCCTGTATTTCATGTTGTGTGTTTCAGTGTGTGTGTGTAGCTAAGACTCTGCTCTTGTTCCCGGTCTGCTGGGTTGGAGAGGTCGACAGCTTATTATCAGATCATTATAACAAGAAGCTATCTCCACACATCTCCCTAGGGCTGTGACAGTAATTGGATAACCGTGACATTGACGGTTTTGGATGAAGACCATCATGAAAATGTTTGAACAACTTTCTTTTATTATAGAAATACTTTACCCATAGCGGGAGTGTTAAATATTGATTATATGGTATTGTTTTGATAATTTAGTCCGTCTATTAAACTGTATACATCTCCTCCTCTTTCCAACTATCTGTTGATGCAAAATCAGCAAATCCACAATATGCATGAATAGGAGAGAGTCTGAAGCTCAAGTGGGGAGGTTGTGGGGTGAAAAGTGGGGACCAGGGGTACCTATAGATCCTATAGCCTACAGGGTGGCGGTGAATGGTGTTGGATTCTAGCTTGAAATACACTTATTCATGTTACCATACCAGAATTTATTGATTACTTTACATGTAAAATGAATGTATATGTTGGGGTCAATGAAGGGTGGATAAGAACTAGGTGTATGGAAAGTTAATCAGTGGATCCTATGGAAGGAGGCAAAGAGCAACAGTCTGGTTTCAGCCACTGATAAGGTTGGACAGTCATGGATTAGGGAGGAGTTAGGAATCCGGCCCGAGGTCAGGTCAGATGAAGTGAGGGGGAACAGTCTTATCACACATATACAGTGCCTTGCGAAAGTATTGCCACATTTCAGGCTTCAAACATAAAGATATAAAACTGTATTTTTTTGTGAAGAATCAACAACAAGTGGGACACAATCATGAAGTGGAACGACATTTATTGGATATTTCAAACTTTTTTAACAAATCAAAAACTGAAAAATTGGGCGTGCAAAATTATTCAGCCCCTTTACTTTCAGTGCAGCAAACTCTCTCCAGAAGTTCAGTGAGGATCTCTGAATGATCCAATGTTGACCTAAATGACTAATGATGATAAATACAATCCACCTGTGTGTAATCAAGTCTCCGTATAAATGCACCTGCACTGTGATAGTCTCAGAGGTCCGTTAAAAGCGCAGAGAGCATCATGAAGAACAAGGAACGCACCAGGCAGGTCCGAGATACTGCTGTGAAGAAGTTTAAAGCCGGATTTGGATACAAAAAGATTTCCCAAGCTTTAAAACATTGCACGAGCACTGTGCAAGCGATAATATTGAAATGGAAGGAGTATCAGACCACTGCAAATCTACCAAGACCTGGCCGTCCCTCTAAACTTTCAGCTCATACAAGGAGAAGACTGATCAGAGATGCAGCCAAGAGGCCCATGATCACTCTGGATGAACTGCAGAGATCTACAGCTGAGGTGGGAGACTCTGTCCATAGGACAACAATCAGTCGTATATTGCACAAATCTGGCCTTTATGGAAGAGTGGCAAGAAGAAAGCCACTTCTTAAAGATATCCATAAAAAGTGTCGTTTAAAGTTTACCACAAGCCACCTGGGAGACACACCAAACATGTGGAAGAAGGTGCTCTGGTCAGATGAAACCAAAATTGAACTTTTTGGCAACAATGCAAAACGTTATGTTTGGCGTAAAAGCAACACATCTCATCATGATCGTAGCTAGCTACATAGCTAGCTACATAGCCGTCTTTGTTTCAAAGATAATTGTGTAGTCTAGAGCGATTTTCTAGGTTAGCTAGCCAGCTATTGTCGTTCTTTTAACGCAACGTAACGTAATCAACACTGCTAGCTAGCCAGCTAGCCCCCGAATAGCAGCATTGTAGAAACTTTACACTCAACGGAACGACTTGATTAGTGTAGTGTCAACAACGCAGCCACTGCCAGCTAGCCTACAAAGTCAACAACGCAGCCACTGCCAGCTAGCCTACCTCAGCAGTACTGTATCATTTTAATCATTTTAGTCAATTAGATTCTTGCTACGTAAGCTTAACTTTCTTAACATTCGAGACGTGTAGTCCACTTGTCATTCCAATCTCCTTTGCATTAGCGTAGCCTCTTCTCTAGCCTGTCAACTATGTGTCTGTCTATCCCTGTTCTCTCCTCTCTGCACAGACCATACAAACGCTCCACACCGCGTGGCCGCGGCCACCCTAATCTGGTGGTCCCAGCGCGACGACCCACGTGGAGTTCCAGGTCTCCGGTAGCCTCTGGAACTGCCGATCTGCGGCCAACAAGGCAGAGTTCATCTCAGCCTATGCCTCCCTCCAGTCCATCGACTTCTTGGCACTGACGGAAACATGGATCACCACAGACAACACCGCTACTCCTACTGCTCTCTCTTCGTCCGCCCACGTGTTCTCGCACACCCCGAGAGCTTCTGGTCAGCGGGGTGGTGGCACCGGGATCCTCATCTCTCCCAAGTGGTCATTCTCTCTTTCTCCCCTTACCCATCTGTCTATCGCCTCCTTTGAATTCCATGCTGTCACAGTTACCAGCCCTTTCAAGCTTAACATCCTTATCATTTATCGCCCTCCAGGTTCCCTCGGAGAGTTCATCAATGAGCTTGATGCCTTGATAAGCTCCTTTCCTGAGGACGGCTCACCTCTCACAGTTCTGGGCGACTTTAACCTCCCCACGTCTACCTTTGACTCATTCCTCTCTGCCTCCTTCTTTCCACTCCTCTCCTCTTTTGACCTCACCCTCTCACCTTCCCCCTACTCACAAGGCAGGCAATACGCTCGACCTCATCTTTACTAGATGCTGTTCTTCCACTAACCTCATTGCAACTCCCCTCCAAGTCTCCGACCACTACCTTGTATCCTTTTCCCTCTCGCTCTCATCCAACACTTCCCACACTGCCCCTACTCGGATGGTATCGCGCCGTCCCAACCTTCGCTCTCTCTCCCCCGCTACTATCATCTCTTCCCTCTGCTCAAACCTTCTCCAACCTATCTCCTGATTCTGCCTCCTCAACCCTCCTCTCCTCCCTTTCTGCATCCTTTGACTCTCTATGTCCCCTATCCTCCAGGCCGGCTCGGTCCTCCCCTCCCGCTCCGTGGCTCGACAACTCATTGCGAGCTCACAGAACAGGGCTCCGGGCAGCCGAGCGGAAATGGAGGAAAACTCCCCTCCCTGCGGACCTGGCATCCTTTCACTCCCTCCTCTCTACATTTTCCTCCTCTGTCTCTGCTGCTAAAGCCACTTTCTACCACTCTAAATTCCAAGCATCTGCCTCTAACCCTAGGAAGCTCTTTGCCACCTTCTCCTCCCTCTTGAATCCTCCTCCCCTCCCCCTCCTCCCTCTCTGCAGATGACTTCGTCAACCATTTTGAAAAGAAGGTCGACGACATCCGATCCTCGTTTGCTAAGTCAAACGACACCGCTGGTTCTGCTCACTGCCCTACCCTGTGCTCTGACCTCTTTCTCCCCTCTCTCTCCAGATGACATCTCGCGTCTTGTGACGGCCGGCCGCCCAACAACCTGCC